>NC_079894.1:24670197-24674053 GCF_024868665.1 Triplophysa rosa | reverse complement strand
TGGTCATTTACACTCCCACCAAATCATGAGCGATTTGTATGACATTAAGGAATGTAAATCACCAATGATTTTCAAATGACAATGACCTTTAAGTCAGAAAACAAACAAAATTGTCCATATTATGGTAAACAAATACTAGAATTTAAGCCATATGATGAAAAGGATACACTTGGAAACTCATAAATCAGCTAGATGGTCTCTAGCAACAGAATAAGCTTCTGGACTGGGCGTTCAATGATAGACAACCTTTTAAGTCGACGACCATCCTTGTCCAGTTTCCGGTCACCGAGACATACCTTGACTCTTCTCACAAGCCCGTCTTTATCTGTGGAAGTCTCTGTAACTCTGGCCAACCGCCACTCATTTCTAGGCAGACTATCAGCCTTTTCCATGACAATATCTCCTACTTGCAGGTTTCTCTTTGCTTTGAACTCACTGTTCCACGTAACGCAATGAAACAGCGCAGGCCATTGACATTAAAGTCTGAACTTTAATGGGAGCAACTCTGGATTTACGTTGTGACCAGGGCACAATGGATGTTTCCTTCTTCATTTGTGAGTCTTAAATAAGAACATTGGCCATATCCACTGTTGCTGGCATCAGAGAAGTGATGGAGTTCTCTTTTAATGACCTTTCCAAAGTTTGCAGGAACATAGCAGCGGGATAAACTGATCCTTTCCAAATTCACAAGATCCGCTTTCCACTGCTCCCACCTTGGTCGCAATTCTTTAGAAAGGGGGTCGTCCCAGCTTGTTCCATTTCTGCACATTTCCTGAAGCACTAATTTTCCTTTGAGCAAGAACGGAGCAACAAAGCCCAGTGGATCATACAGCGATGCGACTGTGGATAGTATGCCACGCCGTGTTGCTGGTTGGTTTTTGAGGTCAAAGAAGAATCTGAATTTGTCAGAATCAATGTTCCAGTGTATCCCTAAAGCTCTCTCTAAAGTTGTCATCAAAGTTGAGGTCAAGCTCCTTTACTGCTACAGCTCGTTCAGAAATTGGAATGCTATTCAGGACATTTCTGTCATTTGAAATAAATTTGTGCACTCTAAGACCACCTGAGGCACACAGTTGTTGAGCTTCTCTTGCTACCTGAACAGCTTCTTCTGTGCTGGTTACACTGGTAACACCGTCATCTACATAAAAGTTTGCTGTGATGAACTTTGATCCAAGAGGATACATAGACTCATTCTCCTTAGCAAGGTGTTTTAGAGCATAGTTGGAGCATCCAGGTGATGAGCTTGCACCGAAAAGATGGACCTTCATGTGGTATTCTTGAGGGTGTGAAGTTAAGTCTCCCTTTTTCCACCAGAGAAAACGAAGGTAGTTTCGATCTGCTTCTTCCACATGAAACTGGTGAAACATCCTTTCAACATCACACATGAAGGCAACAGGATGCTGTCTGAATCTTACAAGAACACCAGTCAGATTATTTGTTAAATCCGGGCCTTGGAGCAAGTGGTCATTGAGGCAAGTTCACTGGTACTTGGCAGAGCAGTCGAAGACAATACAGAGCTTATCAGGCTTTTTCGGATGATACACCCCATGATGGGGGATGTACCACTTCTCGCCATTCTTTCCTTCATCTTGCACCTCTTCTGCTTCACCTCTCTCAATGGCCTCTTCCATAAACCTCACATAATGCTCCTTGTACCTTTCATCCTTTAATAGTTTCTTTTTCAGATGATTGAGCCTTACGATGGCAAGCTGCTTATTGTCAGGCAAGTGAGGTCTCACTTTGAAGGGGAGAGGCATCTCGTAATGACCGTGGTCATTCTTCCTTATGCACTGATGCAGTTTGGTCAAGAAGAGGATGTCGTCCTGTGACACAGTTTTATTATCTTCACCAGTGTCCCTGAAGTCAGANTGGTCTCTAGCAACAGAATAAGCTTCTGGACTGGGCGTTCAATGATAGACAACCTTTTAAGTCGACGACCATCCTTGTCCAGTTTCCGGTCACCGAGACATACCTTGACTCTTCTCACAAGCCCGTCTTTATCTGTGGAAGTCTCTGTAACTCTGGCCAACCGCCACTCATTTCTAGGCAGACTATCAGCCTTTTCCATGACAATATCTCCTACTTGCAGGTTTCTCTTTGCTTTGAACTCACTGTTCCACGTAACGCAATGAAACAGCGCAGGCCATTGACATTAAAGTCTGAACTTTAATGGGAGCAACTCTGGATTTACGTTGTGACCAGGGCACAATGGATGTTTCCTTCTTCATTTGTGAGTCTTAAATAAGAACATTGGCCATATCCACTGTTGCTGGCATCAGAGAAGTGATGGAGTTCTCTTTTAATGACCTTTCCAAAGTTTGCAGGAACATAGCAGCGGGATAAACTGATCTTTTCCAAATTCACAAGATCCGCTTTCCACTGCTCCCACCTTGGTTGCAATTCTTCAGAAAGGGGGTCGTCCCAGCTTGTTCCATTTCTGCACATTTCCTGAAGCACTAATTTTCCTTTGAGCAAGAATGGAGCAACAAAGCCCAGTGGATCATACAGCGATGCGACTGTGGATAGTATGCCACGCCGTGTTGCTGGTTGGTTTTTGAGGTCAAAGAAGAATCTGAATTTGTCAGAATCAATGTTCCAGTGTATCCCTAAAGCTCTCTCTAAAGTTGTCATCAAAGTTGAGGTCAAGCTCCTTTACTGCTACAGCTCGTTCAGAAATTGGAATGCTATTCAGGACATTTCTGTCATTTGAAATAAATTTGTGCATTCTAAGACCACCTGAGGCACACAGTTGTTGAGCTTCTCTTGCTACCTGAACAGCTTCTTCTGTGCTGGTTACACTGGTAACACCGTCATCTACATAAAAGTTTGCTGTGATGAACTTTGATCCAAGAGGATACATAGACTCATTCTCCTTAGCAAGGTGTTTTAGAGCATAGTTGGAGCATCCAGGTGATGAGCTTGCACCGAAAAGATGGACCTTCATGTGGTATTCTTGAGGGTGTGAAGTTAAGTCTCCCTTTTTCCACCAGAGAAAACTAAGGTAGTTTCGATCTGCTTCTTCCACATGAAACTGGTGAAACATCCTTTCAACATCACACATGAAGGCAACAGGATGCTGTCTGAATCTTACAAGAACACCTGTCAGATTATTTGTTAAATCCGGGCCTTGGAGCAAGTGGTCATTGAGGCAAGTTCTCTGGTACTTGGCAGAGCAGTCAAAGACAATACGGAGCTTATCAGGCTTTTTCGGATGATACACCCCATGATGGGGGATGTACCACTTCTCGCCATTCTTTCCTTCATCTTGCACCTCTTCTGCTTCACCTCTCTCAATGGCCTCTTCCATAAACCTCACATAATGCTCCTTGTACCTTTCATCCTTTAATAGTTTCTTTTTCAGATGATTGAGCCTTACGATGGCAAGCTGCTTATTGTCAGGCAAGTGAGGTCTCACTTTGAAGGGGAGAGGCATCTCGTAATGACCGTGGTCATTCTTCCTTATGCACTGATGCAGTTTGGTCAAGAAGAGGATGTCGTCCTGTGACACAGTTTTATTATCTTCACCAGTGTCCCTGAAGTCAGACTCCAATACTTTAACAACATCTGCTGGAGTCACCGGGGGAAGCTCTTTAATGCTGACTCTATGACAGATGGTGTTAAAGCTTTGCGATTCCTGGTGTGAAGACGGGCGACCAACAATGCTCCATCCTAGGTCTGTGTGGACTGCATAAGGTTCATCGTCTGCTCCTAAAATCACATGTTTTGGTGCCAGAGCCCTTGAGCAGTTGTAGCCTATCAGGAGACCAACTTCACAATCCTGAAGAGGTGGAATTTTGTCCACTATTGAAGAGAGATGCTTCCAGTTTCGTGCTGTGTCACAGGTAGGGATGTGAGT
>NC_079894.1:24639721-24665808 GCF_024868665.1 Triplophysa rosa | reverse complement strand
AAAGCCATCGCTATATATCTTGTGCTTTGAAGGATACGATAAAAGATGATGGAGGGTTCACTCAGAGCGATTGACAGCATCCGTCACACATACAATAGAAGCATAAAACATTACCAATGCCGTGTCACTTTAACTGAGGGTGAGCGTCATAGACACAACGCTAAAACAAACGCTGCTTTAGTGCCGCTCCTGCGAAGCAAAACCGAGCTGCTCACGCATGCCATGTGAATGCTTTAATCTGTTAACATGGGCGCTAAGATAAACCGGCCTTACGACTGAACAGATACTGTGGAATGATAAATCTGCTAACCATGTGTTTGCTAAATTGTACAAAAATTGCTCTCATGAACAGGTAAAAGCCGCCCCGTGGAGTATAAGAAGAGAGCCAGATACATCGCGGAAGTGGAAACGGTCTGGTCTCTCGGCAGTTTACTGTACAGGATGCTTGTGGGACGTGAGCCTTACTGGGATGAAGATGGAAAGGCCACTGAGACGCTCATCTTTGAGTACACTGCACGCAAAGCTCCACCCACCCAAAAGGAGAAGCATTTGTTTAAACCGACAAGTTAAAGGTCTGATGAGGAAGAAACAGACGACAACGAACCTGGATGAAAGGTTTAGTTTATCCGGAGGTGAGTGAACAGACACAGTAATGTGACATACGTCTGTGTGCCATGTGATACATGTCTAACCAACTCACTCTTGTACAGAATGCCAGGATTTATTAAGCCGCTGCTTGAATCTCAGTGAAGTCCACAGAGCGACTCTTCAGCAGATTCTGGAACATGAGTGGTTTCAAGTTCAACTTGAGCCCAAACCGCCGTGTCCATTACCTCAACACAAAGCCCTTCCCACACCTCGTGAGTAGACTGGTTATTATTTAGCCTGAAGATTTGATTTTCATGTACGTCTGCTAGCTGCTTTGCATTTCTTGCTTTAATGTCAATACTTTACAATTGTCCTTTTGGTTTGTTTTTAGATGGATTTACTGGACAGTATGAAAAAGGAGAGTCACTAAAGTTTGGCAGAATGTGGAGCTGTACTAGGAAAGTTGATGGCCAGAACATAAGTTTCATGTTTTTCATCTCCTTTATTCTTTGAGTCTTAACATATTGATCAGTCTCCACTAGTTTGGTTAAAATGTCTGCAATATCCCCAGCTTTATTTCAATGTGAAATTCAGCTTTAAAGACCATTTTTGCTATGTCTGTGTGCCTGCTTCATTTCACAGGGTTTTTAATGAAGTCAAGTTTTTCCAGAAGAAAATACTTGGTTGCTTCGTCCTTGAAAGTTTGTATAAGAAAAGAAGAGAAGCACTGTTGCTGTTGTCGTGGCAAAAAGTCGATCAGCCAATGTAGAAAGAATTCACGAAGACCAGAGAGCCAGGTTTCAAGAGGTTTCAATCTTTATTTGCTCGAGCAATCAAAGTGAGACACACAGAGTTCATCTGTAGATGCCCAACAATTACACTTCTGACTCCATCTTTTATACATGGTTCTCAAGTCGTTATCACAGTTTAAACCAATCATATTTACCTGACATAACCTTCTCCCAATCAGGTTCTACATGACATCACTTATTTTTGTTTGTCCATCCTCTTTTGACTTTCCACTGTTATATATCAAGCTTCTTACATCAACTTTTAACTGTGGTGAAACCTTTTAAAGGATTAAAAAATATATGTACATACATCCATCTTTAAAATGTAGATGTATGTCATTTTGTCAGTTGCTACTGTATGAAAGACACATACATCCATCTCTAAAATGCGAATGTATGTCATATTGACATTTACTACCCCTAGCTTACATGTACTTCAAAAATACCATGCATTTTAGACAAGATCTCGTGTGAAGAATGCATATTGTGTGTGTGCTCAAAGCGTTTGCGTGCGAAAGATGTCTTATTGTTTGATGTTCAACCTGGCCTGTAACCTTTGACCCATGAGATCATAGTCTTTTTGCTATGAGACTCATAGCCTTTTCTGTGTTAGAGAAGTGTGTGATACCTATAACTAGTTTAAATGCATTGTTTCATATAAAAACTCAATCAGTAATAAAAAAACTTAATACTGTAATAGAAAAACCACCATACTGTAAACTCTCATAAACACAAGCATACGTGTATGTGACAGTTTCTTAACATTTACTTTTGCTTACATGTCATTTTGTGTTTGCAGTTCATCATGNACTGTAAACTCTCATAAACACAAGCATACGTGTATGTGACAGTTTCTTAACATTTACTTTTGCTTACATGTCATTTTGTGTTTGCAGTTCATCATGAAACATTCTGAACACTCAGGTTTCGACCCACGTGTTTTCTTGGTAAGTAGAAATGATCTGAATAAACATTCAAAAGTCTGAGATCAGATTAAATATCTGACAGAATCAAGTTTTTGCATTGTGAGAAATGTAGCCATGACAACAAAATATGAAGAAATTAATAGTTTTGTGTAACAAGTATTTTCTTTTGCTGTGTCAGACTTATGGACCTCACTGTGTGTCAGTACAAATGGTCCACAGACAGTCAGCTAACCTTTTGTTCAACACTTTTCTCTAGGCCACATGTGTCAAATACAAGGCCCGAGGGCCAAATCCGGCCCGCCCTCTCATGTTATGTGGCCCGCGAGAGCTTACAAATTATTGTATTGTTATTATACATTTTATGTCCACGACCTGAAAATGCAACTGAACTTTATTACCTGCGCGATGACGACATCTAGCCAGTAGGTGGCAGTGTCCGTATATATCGCAGAAATAAGCCCCTCCAGTGCGATCAGGTTGTTTCTTGTTTCACACTGGAGGGGCTTATTTCGCGATAACAGCCGGCTGCTTGTACATTATCCCGCTTATTACGCGGATACTTGCCACATGAGAAAAAAACTTGACATGAAATGTGAATTTGAAATATTTTATTAGCTCATTTTTACTGAATGCAGACCTAACAGGAAAAGCTGTTTACTTTCGGTTTTAAGGTAAGAAACAACGTCCAAATGTCATGAACATTCAATATGGTTTAATAATTTGTAAATATAATGTCATATATTTTATTAAAAGACACATTTATATTTAATTTGTCAAAAAAGCCTGTCAAAATGATTTGTTGCGTCCGGGTTACCCTGTGTTATTAGTTTTGAGAGGTTATCTGGGAATAACGAACCTGCAAATGTCGCGACTGGCCAATCAGAATCAAGCATTCCAACGAGCGGTGTAATAAGTGAGTGATATGATATATACATATTAATTAGACACATCATGTCAAACAAAGAAAAACTGATGCAGAGGGGAGGCTATTTCAAGAGGGATGGGAAAGCAAATACATGTTTGTGCTTAATGGAAACAAGCCGGTGTGTCGTCTTTGCCAGGAGGCCATCCCTGTTAAAAAAACCAGCATATGCTGGTTTGGTATGTTTTGATGCTGGTTTGTGCTGGTTTAGCTGGTCTTTAGCTGGTCATGTGCTGGTCCATAGCTGGTTTAAGCTGGTCCAACCAGCATCAAAACATACCTAACCCAGCATATACAGTTTTTTTCAACAGGGGTGGCTGTGCTCAAAGAATACAGTACAATTTACATCGGCACTTCGAAACCAAACACGGAGCAAAGTATATTCAACCTTAGCCACCAAGAAAAGCAACAAAAGGTACAAGACTTGAAAAAAACTTACATTTTTGGCAGAATTTGTTTGCAAATGCTTCTGCAAAAAGTGATGCAGCCGTGAAAGCCAGCTTTATTGTGGCTGAAGAAATCGCCCGAGTTACCAAGTGTTTTTCAGAAGGTACATTTTTAAAGCAGTGTATGCTGAAGATATGTGATCAAGTGTGCCCTGACCACAAAGGCCTTTAAAAATGTTAGCTTGTCAAGAAACACTATGCAGACCGACTATGTGTTCATACAGAAAACATATCTTTTATTTTTTTAAATAAACTGTACAATAGTTGTACACTTGAATACACTTTATTTTACTGGTCTTTTACTGTCAAAACTAGGTATTAATTGAGTTATTACCAAAAGGAGTAATTAAATGCAGATGTAATTATGCAGTGTGATAAAAGAGTGGATACATTTATATAGTCTTACAGTTACAACCGGCCCTTTGAGAGCAACCATAATACTGATGTGGCCCGGGATGAAATCGAGTTTGACACCCCTGCTCTAGGCTGATTATAACAGGTGCATGGATACTGAAGTGGGTCTAAATGTGGTGATGAAACGGATTCCGAGTAGCCACGGCGTTTTACTGATGGAGAGCGCCGTTAAAGACACATTAGGAGGACACATCTTGGTTTTTAGACACCCGGGTCCCTGCAAGTCCTTAAAAAAGTTCCTTAAATGCAAGGGAGGTCGTGTGAGTGAACACATGGCCCGTGAATTCATGGTTCAAGCAGCGATGGCAGTGAAAGACTGCATTGACCGGGGCGTGTATCATGAGGACATCACTTTGGGCAACTTCCTGGTGAACACGGAGACGCGGCAGCTGCTGTTACATAACTTCAGCAAAGGGCAGCTCGTCGACACCGAATACGACAGCAGCCTGTACAGAGGTGAGTGTGTGTCGTGTATCTTACAATCCTTTACAAACTCTCTGCACATTTATCAGGCCAGCGTCAACACATTGAACAGATATTCTCTGATGAAAATGCTGCCAGTGATATGTTTGCTAAATTGTTGACGATCATCATTGCTTTCAGGTAAAGCCCTCCCTGTGGAATTCAAGAAGAGAGAGAGATATTTGGCAGAAGCGTCAGTCGTCAGTGCTCTCGGCTGTATGCTGTACACCATGGTGAACGGAGGTCGACCCCGTGTGACTAAGCGTGGTTGTGGAACAGATAAGCTGACTTTTCGTAGCAGTTTATCCACAGGTGAGAGAACCGGCGCAATAATGAGACGCACATCAGCGTTCCACATGATACCTGACTAACCAACTCTCTAACCAACAGAATGCCAGGATTTAATCATCCGCTGCTTGAATCAGAAAGTCATCCACAGGGCAACAATACAGGAGCTTTTGGAGCACGAATGGTTTCAGGTCGACCTGCCGGATCACAGAGAAGAGTCAGGTAGTGTAACTTTATTCATTATTTAAAATATGACCTCATCTGTTGTTGTTGTATTCTGCTAGTTCTTTGAGCGTACGACAGTCAACATCAAACACAGGGGTTCTCAAAGTGCTCCACAATCCGTAGCCGGGGGTTTGCTTCATAATAATTGGCTATAAATTGTAAAATTGCATTGTTGTATTATTAAAAGGCCGTATTTACATATAATGGTGACATATCACAACAATCTGTCATGAAGCGCTAAGAGTAGAAACTGTGGTGAGCACATGTCCAATAACTGCTGTGACCCTTTGACAATTTACTTCTGATTTATTTTTCAGGGTTTTTTGTTCAACTTCGTAAATGGCAAGGACGAATGATGTGAAGATAAAGATGCGCTGATGAAGCCGCCCTCATATGGTAATGTTCTGATACTTATAAGGTTGTGACATTTTTGAGGGCTAATGCTCAGTTCAGACTACACGATTATGATTAGGACGAGGCTTTGACTGGTTACATAAATTTACGGCAACAAATCGCTTATCTGTAATGATGACGGCTCCCGCCCCGGACATTCAGAAACTGACAGGCTTTTAAATAAATCATAACACTATTCACTGTTACTAATGACCAGGGCCACACGGAATCCGCGCCCGCAGCTATCCGCGGAGAACTCCGCGGATTTCCGTGGAATGGATTTTAGCTCCCGTCATAGTTGTATTTCACTTTATGCGGCGCAAAGCGATGACAACATGATATCGTTAGGCTCGTTTGAGATGGCCAAATCTCTCCACCGACTGCGCTGATCAAAAGCATGATGGGAAACGACTTGCTGACGACACAGCTTAACGCTCATTGGCTAAGAATGTTCGCTGGTTTTTAAGTTCACAATTTATAGTACTTTATATATTTTCATTTATATCTGATAATGAAAACACCTAGGTAAAATTGTATACTATAAAGGGATGTTTTAATGTAGCCTAATTAGGGCATGTGCTTTATTTTATTTGTTTCGTTTAATTATTACTTGTTTAAGTCCTATTTGTTGTCATTTTTACTTTATTGTATTTTGTCATGGCTCTGCCTCACTTAGTCATGTTTTTCTTGGTCCTGTGGTAGAGCCGTGACAAAGCCTTTGGTTATATGTGGAGAGAAACATATTATTGTCCTTTTGACAATAATATGCGTTCTCTCCGGTGTCGCGTCTTCTAGCCCCGCCCTCTCCTCGTTAGCTTCTCCTTAGTGTTTGATCCCTGTCACCTGCCCGTCACCCTGTGTGTTATCATCCTTCGTTTGTTTTCCCCTTTATAAACCCTGTGTATTTCTAGTCGTGTGTCGGTTCATTGTTTCCTGTTTCCTGCACGTAGTCTCTTGTTTATGGTCAGTGGTCCTGTATTTTCATATTACTGCCTTGTCTTGTCCTTCCTTGCCCGTTTTGTTAATTGATTTGATTTATGTTGTTTAGTTCTTGTTTTTGCCCCTTGTGGGAAGTTTTTGTTTATCTTTTAAGAAGTCTTTGGTTATAGTGTTTTGTCTCCCCATTGTGGGTTTTTGTTTTATTCTTGTCTTTAAATAAACGTTTTCTGTTAAAGCATCACCACGGCTGCCTGCTATTGGGTTCTTCCAGTGTAATTCATGACAGTATTTTATGTTGGTGTACATTTTTATTCAACAACATTATTCCATGAAATAAATAAGCCAATCCATCAAAACAAATGCTACATGCACACATATAATTATATTATATTACACTGTACAGCATCTTAACATGATGTGTTGCTTGTTTCTTACACCATGTAGGCTACATACCTCCACATGCCTTTTAGAAAGTCTGAAATGACTTGGAAAGTCAGAAGGACTGTACAAAATGACCACTTCAACAAAATTACGAATTCTAGGGACGTTCCTAGCAAAAAGACAAACATTTGTTATTAGGGCCACTGTGCCTTAAAAGCAACTTTTAATAATTTTAATAATAAATAAAAAGATTGTCCTCATCTTCATGTAAAAGTAGTGGTATTTCAAGTGCATCTGCTTCGTCCGCGATAAAAAACGTGAACGCGATGTCTTCCATTCCCTACATTTACAGGAACACAAAAAAGCGAGATTCGGGGACTGTCCGATTTACAAGCTGTTTTTTGACTCCTCCCCTTACTGCAGCCGCCTACTCTCGTCTTCATTTCAGGCGAGCAAAGGCGCATCTCAAACGAGCCTAAGGTATCACGAATTGTTGAAAACAATTCTGGTGTTTGCATTTATATTTAAATCACTTGTTTTCTTGTGTTACTATCATACTATTTTGTAATTAACTTTAATAAACATTTTAAACATATATTTCTGCATCCTTTTTGCGATGGCTATAAAAGAGACATGGCTTTGTATTGAAAACTGGTTATTCCAATTACATTTGTATTGTAAACCTCAAATAAAAGTTAGAAAATTATTATTTTTGATTATACTTATAATTTTTTCAAGGCCCAATCCCTCAGCTCTTTCTAACACATTGGCTACTTTCATACAGCACTAAAATTCGGTTGTCAGTCATTTGAGTTCTTAATATGGTTGTGTTCACACGCAGTTCGGTTATTTACGAGTTTGACAACCGTCTTCTATAACCGAACTCACACCTTTAAATTTTCGGGACTCCGCACGTAATTAATAAAAAAAGTCTGCAGAATCTGTCTGGCCCTGCTAATGACAGAATATAAGCGTCTCATTCGTTCATACAGATCTCAAATCTCTTAGCACTTCTAGGTTTCAGGAATAAACGAAAGATGTTACAATGTTGCATTTGAAAGATTTGTGACCAGGAACACAAGCCTCAGGTTTTGGAGACAAACGGATCGTCTTAAAGACTGAATTCGTATAGTCTGAACTGGGCATAACGTGCCAGAACGATGGAGTGAAAGTTAGAGCTGATCTGTGAGAAGTGCAGGACAGTAGTTCTTTCATATACAGCAGAGGTCATCAACCCTCCACCTGAAGAGCATCGGTCTTTTGTCATTTATTATTTTGCCCATACAGAATGCAACACACTCATGCATTCTAATCACTATTTGAACATTATGCCCCGTTTACACAGACAAGGTTTAAGGCTAGTCCCAGACTAAAATGAATTTTGAGGTGTCTTAACTGAAAACAACTTGCCCTTACATAACTTGAATAATAAAAATATACCAGGGCCATTGTTTTGTCTCATGATGCAGATCAGTAATGTTTTTTTCCAAGGCATTTTCATAAAAGCGACTTAAACAGTTAACAAAATTCATTAAGGCATAGTCCTGGCTTAGGCTAAGCCTTGTCTATGCTCAGCGATTTCTTAATTGGTTGACAGATAGGCCTGGCCTATATTTTTCCTCATGTTCAAGAGTAGGCCTCTCCAGTTTAAAAGCGAATAAGTAAATACAAATAACCAGTTATGTGTCTAACATGTTAAAAAAGTATTAGACCAATGTGAAAATGTTGATCTAGTTACTTACTTGGTTAACCAGTAAGACATCCCACTGATAATGATGATGATGACTGACTGTCAGCCACTCATTAGTGTGATGCATGTTGCATGGCGGAAGAAAAAAAGAACACGCATATAAACTATTAAAGGAGATAAAACCGTTTTATAAGATTGAAAAACTACATCAAGCTGTGCAAAGACAAGGACAAATTAATAATAACTGTACAAAAATAAATAGTTAAATGGATAAACTATTAAATAAATAAATGAATAATGAATCAATATAACTGAATACTGATTATAAAAAATTGAAAGATACATTTTAAGAAAATAATTCACGCTGAGGACCTTTTGATATAATTGTATGTGAAATAACAAAACTAAACTGCAATATAAAAAAATCCAAATCACATAAAGGAAAATTAAGACCGTCAGTGCTTTTCTTGGATTTGTTTACATACAAGAGGTCTGGAAGGTTGTTGATATTGGGGCACATCAGCAGCATTCATCCAGTCTCGGTTGTACACTTCATAGTGTTGCTCGCACAGATTGTGCAAAACACAACATGCCACTACCATCTCTCTAGTTAAATCCAATTCGCAGTCATTACGTTTTAAAAGGCACCGCCACCTTCCTTTAAGTCTGCCGAATGCAGATTCAACCATAACTCTGGCACTGCTAATCAGCATCACCAATAATGTAGTAACAATATTATTCCCTCCAACAAGTCTAGTGTGTGCAGAAAAAAACAGTGTGTTCAAGATATCCCACAGCTTAGACAGTCGGAGTACACAGGCATCATAGAGCCTTCCTGGTCGGCCAACACAAATATTCCAAAACTGCCCCTTTCCATCCACAACAGCCTGCAGGACAATAGAGTGCCAACCCTTGCGATTCACATCATCATTATGATGTTCCCTTGGTGTTATTATTGGTATATGTGTACCGTCAGTCGCACCCACACACTGTGGCATTCCCCATCGTCTTTCAAAATATGCTGCCATCCTTGGAAGGCTCTCTGCAGATGGGAGAGGGATGAGTTCACCGAGCAAGACGTCTGCAACTACTAAGCAAAATTCATTTGTGCAACGCCAGACAGTTGTTACACCCACTCAAAAAAGATGTGAAATTGTTCTGTATTCTGAATTTGTTGCCAATTTCCAGAACATTTCCAGTCCAGTAACATGCGATACACCTGGAAGGGATGGTGGGAAAAAGTGCATACATCAGCAATTTCTGGTAATAATTTTTAAATCACATAGAATAAAAAATATTGATGTAGACAATGCGAGTAAATTACTTGTAATAAAAAAAGATATATTTTTTTGTTGTAAATAAAAAAATGTTATTAGAAGTTTTACATTGTTATTAATAATGTATTTTCTTCAAATCATGTAATCTAAATATGTTAAAAATGATAATGGACAATGATTGATTTTGGTAAGATTTTAGAATATTTTTTCTTTTGTTAAAAATAATCATCACATTAAGAAACATAAAATACATACTTATTAATGTTAGTTTATAAATTGTGCTGTTTTTTATAGTTTGTTTTTACCTATAGCACATTAATGTTAATGACTTTGTTAAATTAAATAAATTTATTTTCTATTCAAATCTAATTAAAATGCATGCAACATAATAGCTTAAACATTTAAATTACAATTTATGTCAATAAATGCAGTAGATATTTTTAGAAGATAATTTTACATTCTTTTGAGTTCGTCTCCGGTAGCATGCATATCTCTGCAGCGTTTGATGGTGTACAATTTGCCTTCTCTTTTTGTAACTCTTTTTGTCATGAGTTTTGTGCTTTTTGTTTTTTAGCAAAGTAAAAATCAAGTAAAGGAGCCCTAAAAACATATACATTTGGTCGTCCTCCATCCTCGATGCTGTCGGTACTATCTCATGCTAGTCTGTTGCGTTACCAAGGCAGCGAGTGACGCGTTTATGTTTATATTCCGTTATCAGCCCTGCGGTGGAAAAAGCAACCATTTACGTACCGGCTGGCATGGATCGGCACGGAGTGGAACGATTTAGCAACGAGAACGATTCGGCGTGATGATGGAAAAGCGCTCAAAGTGGTGATGTACACTGTTTACGTCATTCTGTACTACACTTTTGTACGCAGAATAACATTTCTCTCTTGTGAGTGAACTGAACTGTGAATTATATCACCGAGTGAACCCCTATTGATGGAACAGTGAACGAACTTGTGGCAAAAGGATTCATATGCCTTCACTCGAAGTTGTGAACTTTTTAACTTGTGAATCTTCGCATGGAAAGAGGACGACTATTCTTCTTCTCCCTTGGATTTTGAATCGGTGCTTTGTTATCTAGCAAAAATAAATAAAAGCTGAAGAGTTTAAAATGGGTGAAAGAAACAAACTTAGTTTTTTTCTGTCAATGTTTCACGTTCATTTATGCTTGAACAAACTACTGCCAGTAATACTGTAATATCTACAGAAATGTTTAACAGTATAGGTCTGTGTGAGTTTTATTCATTTATTTAAGAGACGTTAGTCAGTCATAATTTTATCAGCCAGTAATGGCTCGGGACTGATTGGGACTGACTAACGTAGCAAAAATGTGTCGTCTTGCTTTTTCTTTGTGTGATTTCCAGTAGCTGTGAATTTAGCTTTGTTTGAATTCTTTCTAAAAGGTTGATTGAGGTGCTGGTGACTGATGTTCCTCCAGCACTGGCAGGTGCAGTGGCACCAATGCCTTCCACCGGCATGACCCCACAACCACCAGCTGTGGCAGAGACTGAGGAGACCGAGCCCTCTGAGGTTGGCAGTGGCAGCAGCGGCGAGACCTTTCAGATGTGAGAATAAAGCTCTTTGTTTTGAACTTTATTATACTCGCTTACATGCACTTTTATAACATGCTTTCTTTTTCACATTTCAGTAAGCCCGACATGCAGTGGAAGAGTCCGGCGAGAATGCTGATGGCAGAGAAGGGACCGTATCAAAAAAACAACTCCCTGGATCATCCGCTCCTGAAAGACTTCGCCACATACCTGGAGAAAGACCTCCAGAATGAACATTTCAAACAGGAGGTGAGAATATAATTTGAAAGTGTTTCTTTTTAACATTGCAAAAAGTCTCATCCGTGTGGTCATGTAACATGCTTTTCTTTCTTTTCAGGTAGAAAACGTGGCTATATTTCTCCACTTCATGGACCCACAACAGCCGTCCCTGTTGTTTGTGAGGAACAGGGAGAAATCAAAGCTGTATTTCGCTGAGGCCAAGTTGACCAAACAGACTCGGCTCAGCCACCTGAAGAGCCTGAAAAGGTTAGCATGATTTGATGTTTTTTATATACGGACACTTCATTGGGCTTAAATTCACGTCATTCTTTCTCCAGAGACGTTCAACACGGTCAACACAGACCTCATGCACAGCGACGAACTGCTGCAAGCAGTTCATCGAGTACATCGGGTCTCTGCAGAAAGGCTGCGTGAAATTGGTCAGCGAGGAAATCGTCCAGAAGAGGTAAGCATCAGCAGTAGCGCCAGCCCTCCTCGTGTGAAGGCCGACGTGTGTAAAGATCTGCGACTCTACCTGCGCGACTCCTCCGAGCAAAGACACCGGCAAGGCACATCAGTATAAGTTTAACATACCTTTGCTTTCGTTTAGTTGTATACTAACATCATGTGTTTCCAGTTTATTCCTTTACTCCACCACAGACAGTGTTCTCACCCAAGACGCAAGGCACGACGCGCTCACTGTCACGCGCGTCCCATTCACACCTCTGTCTCTCTCTGTGGGTCTCTGGAACTGTCACTCAGCAGTGAACAAGACTGACTTCATCCATGCTTTTGCTAGCTAGTCTGACATTCACATTCTAGATCTTACAGAGACATGGATTCGTCCTGAAGACTCACCCGCCTCTCTCTCCACAAACTACTCCTTCTCTCACTCTCCCCGCCAAACTGGAAGAGGAGGAGGCACTGGTTTGCTTATCAACAATAATTGGAAATATTCCACACTGTCTTCTCTTTGCAACAACTATTCATTTGAATACCACGCTGTTAATGTCATTTCTTCCACTTAGTTCAGTGTTGTTGTAGTTTACCGCCCCCTCCCAGGTCCTCTTCACAACTTCATTGAAGAGTTAGATGTGCTGCTCACCACCTGGAGAAACACTATGCGTCTGACTTCCACACCCTCACCGCCTCGTTCGACCTCACGTGCCTCGCCACAGCCGGTAATCACAGATCAGGAAACCAGCTTGATCTCATCTACACCCGTAACTTCACCACAGATAACATTAAAGTCACACCTCTTCACATTTCTGCATGCATCACTTTCAACATGCTCCTTCCTACATGCACTACACCTGCACCACCACCCGTTTATTTTAGACGGAACCTTCGCTCTCTCCCCCCTAGAACCCTCTCTGTTAAAGTGACATCCTCTCTTCCCTCCAACTTTGCATCTCTAGATGTTGACACCGCCACCGACACCTTATGCTCAACACTTACAACCTGTCTAGATAACCTATCTCAGGTGCTCCTCTCCGCTGGTTCAAATCCTACCTCTCCGGCAGTTCCTTCATGGTGTCATGGAGGGGCTCGCTGTCCACTGCTCACCACATGATCACTGGGATCCCTCAGGGATCTGTGCTTTTTTTCCAGCTACACGACATCCTTGGGACCCATCATACGGCTTCTCGTATCACTGTTATGCTGACGACACCTACGAGATCTACATCTCGTTTCACACAGATGATACCACTGTAGCAGCTCGCGTTACAGCCTGTCTAGAAAACCTCGGCTTGGATGAAAGAGCATCACCTCCAGCTAAACCCTGCCAAGACAGAACTACTGGTGTTTCCGGCACACCTTACAGTGCAACACGATCTCACCATCCGACTTGGCAATACCACAATCGCTCCTTCCAAAACAGCCAGGAACCTCGGAGTCATATTTGACGAACAGCTGTCCTCACATTGCAAAGACAATGCAGTCCTGCCGATATGCCTTATTCAACATTAGAAAGGTTAGACCCTATCTCACTGAGCATGCGGCACGACTCCTTGTCCAGGCCCCGGTAATCTCAAGGTTGGACTACTGCCATGCTCTCCTTGCTGGTCTTCCTCCAAAGGCTATCAAACCACTCCAGCTAGTTCGGTACGCAGCAGCAAGCCTCATCTTCCAACCTTTTGGACCCTTTTCATCTCTCTCCACTGGCTACCGGTTGAAGACCGTAACAGATTCAAGTCACTAATGCTTGCCTACAGGACTATCACTGGATCTGCATCGGCATACTTCCACACCCTCCTACACCCCATCAAGATCCCTGCGTTCAGCAAACCAGCGGCGTCTTGTATTGCCTTCTCATAAGGGCAGTAAATGGCTTTCCCACTCTTTCTCCTTCACAACTCCTTCCTGGTGGAACATTCTTCCTAACTCAGTCCGGTCAACCACATCTCTCACAACATTCAAAAACTACTTAAAACCCATCTCTTCTGTGAACACTTGACAGAAAAGAAAAAGTTTTTTATCTACCAAAAACTTGATCTTTATTCATGTTTGTCTTCGGCCAGCAGTGGTTTGGTGCTTACTATGACGAGATCAGGCCAGAACTCCTCAGCGGCAAAACACAGAAGAGGACATGGAATGAGGTGGAAGGACTAGACAGGGAGGCCGATCTACTACGCCTCAAATGACATCAACCGGCTTCATGAGAAGTAAGTTCACCATCGTGACCCCTCGGATATGTACTTCTCGTAGTCTCAGGTCTTGTAATAATATGTTGTTTACATATTTCTAATTAGATATGGAGTGAAGCCGGTCACCAGTCAGATGGCGAAGAAGGTATTTGAGACTGCCGTCAAATCTCTGGATGACTCCGAAAGGGATTTCGTGGCAGACTACCTCACACGTTCCACCGCCACAGCAGACGAGCATTACCGCATGAAGACACAGAAGGATGTGGTATTTGCTCGCAAACTTCTTGGGCAGCTGGGTGGTGAATCTGGGTAAGCATGGGTTGTATCATCTCAACACAACTGAAAAAAAGCATTTTGTTATCACTATTCTAATATATGTCTATTGTTTTTTAGATCTGAACCAGAAGCACAGGCTGGAAAAGCTCCATCCCCCCTTTCTTCCGGCAGTGAGGCTGAGAGCACGCATGCCCCCGGAGGAGAAGATCGACGTGCAGAAAGCGTACGACACGCTGCTCCTCGCTCACCCAGTGACATTGGACGGGGAAGTGCCTGACAGGAATGTGTGCTCAGTGGTGTCTGTGACATTCCAGAGATGGCTCTATGAGCGCTGGATTAAAGCACTGATGAGACTGCGAGTGCAATCTGTCATCTGTAAGTGTTTTGTTTTCAGTTTGGCAAACCAAATGTCACACCGCTGTGTACGATACTGAAGATTGTTAAGCACACAAGTAACAAAATTGTTCTTTGTTTTTTTTTCAGCACACTTTGGCCGGCGACTTCCAAAAGAAAAACCAAAGTCATGGTTGGATTACGGGCGGGTGACGTCACTCGCTTCGGATGCTGGATTGGATACAGGCGCGCTCTGCCTCGGTCAATGTCATCGTGCTGCTTGCTTTTTCGATTGAGACATTTTTCTCTTAATCTTTCCCATGTCACGCCATAGGACGGTTTAGTAAAAAGGCTAAAAATATATAAATATGCTTATAAAAAAATCATCTCTTTTCTTTTCTTTCCTTTGGGATAAATAAAACATAAAAAAAGGACATTCATGTTTAGGTTATATCAGATAATACCACCCAAAGGTGGTTAAAGAGTACATAACTAGGGATTTTTAAGGTCCTAGTTTGGTTTATGGAGTGTCCAACAACAAGTTTATGTAAAAACACTATTTCGTAGTAACAGCTAGTTACTTTTACCTTACTTTTTGACTGACTCTCAAATGATTTGTCTGTCTAATCGCCTCCTTTATGCTAACCTAGTCTGATGTGATTGGTCAGATGGTCTAGTCTGCTGTGATTGGTCTACCGCGAATGAAGCTCACTAGCTACTGTGTTTGGGTAGAAGAGGGACGACTCTTTTGCGTGATTCAGAGTCGACTCCCTTTTTTCCAAGCCGATAACTTTGTTATTCATTCACCTTCGGATTTACAACTTGGCAGACTGCTTACTTTTCAAACACGGCAACATGACACACTGCATGAAATGTCATTTTCATGATATGTTATGTCATGTTATGTACTCTTTAATGAACAAACAGCAAAACTGTATGCACTCCTGGACATGACGGCACATTAAACCATAAACGTAAAACCTTAATGGGAATACACTAGTGTCTGTGTGTTTAAAGCAAGAGTTTGAGTTGCAGCTGCGGGTTCGAGCCATTAAGCAGGACAAAAGAAGTGGCACATATCTAACCCGGGTCCTGATTTGCTCAAGGAACTGTTACACACACGGGCTGCATTGAATACTTTTCTGATTCAGGACTCTGAACAATCCCTTAAATTTGCCAGGCAGAAACTATATGAGTTTGGGGATAAACCTGGAAGATATCTTGCTAGTTTCGTCAATAAGAGGGCAGATTCTCAAAATATAGTGTCTATTACTGACTCTAATGGTGTTAGATCATTCGATACCAGAACCATTAATAAACACTTTGCATCATTTTATTCCAATTTATACAGTGCCGAACAGCCTGATGATGCCCTGGCCCTTATGCGTCAGTTTTTTGCAGATTTGAGGCTCCCCAAAGCTACAGATGATCAAAAATTACAACTAAATGCCCCAATTACCAGAGAAGAAGCGCTATTTGCTTTGAAATCTATGCCGTCCGGTAAGGCCCCAGGGCCAGATGGATTTGGATGTGAGTTCTATAAGGAGTTTAGTGGTATTCTTTTAGACCCTCTGCTGTCTATGCTCAATCATTCATTTGAAAATGGGATCCTTCCTCAAACTCTTAGGGAGGCCAACATCTCTCTCATTCTTTAATAAGGAAAATGCCCGGATAGCTGCGCCTCATACAGGCCAATAGCTCTACTTAACTCTGACCAAAAACTGCTCTCAAAAGTTTTGGCCTTACGTCTAGAGAAGGTTCTGCCCCATATTGTCAAGGAGGACCAAACTGGTTTTGTCAAGGGCCGAAACTCCAGTGATAATATGAGGAGGCTCCTTAACATCATCCAAATAACCCAGAGCTGCAAGGACCCGGCCCTCGTGCTGTCTCTCGACGCCGAGAAGGCATTCGATCGGGTTGAGTGGTCGTATCTGTTCTATGCTCTTGAGGAATTCGGCCTGGGTGATAATTTTGTGAATTGGATTAGGGTTCTGTATAATACTCCGATGGCGGCGGTTCTGACTAATGGGCTGAGATCCGACAACTTCCCCCTCCACCGCGGGAATAGGCAGGGCGACCCCCTTAGTCCCCTGCTCTTTGATATTGCTATCGAGCCGCTGGCCCATGCAGTAAGACAAAACACTTTAATTTCTGGTATCTTCGTTGGTGAAAGGGAGCATAAAATTACTTTATACGCGGATGACATTTTGATACATTTGTCTCGACCCCAAACTTCTGTTCCCTGCCTGATTAAGGTAATTTCGTCATTCAGCGTCTTTTCGGGATATAAAATTAACTTGGCAAAATCCGAGGCTATGCCCCTGGGGTCGTTAACATGTGTTCCAGATATAGCTGAGCCCTTCCCGTTCCGCTGGTCTCCCACCGGTTTCATTTACTTAGGAGTGCATGTTACACCCACCTTTGGTCAGATGTTCAAGTCCAACTTCCCCCCCCCCTCTTGGATGCTATAAGGGCAGACTTAGACCGCTGGGCCCCTCTCCCTCTTTCCTGGCTAGGTAGGATTGCTCTCATAAAAATGAACGTCCTGCCTAGACTGCTATACCCAGTGCAAATGATCCCTAGCTTATTATCTAGCAAGGTTATTAAGGTGCTAGAAGGCTGGCTAAGCTCCTTCATTTGGAATAAAAGGAAGCCCCGTCTTAAGATGACAAAACTTCAAATGGCAAGTTGTGATGGAGGGTTAGATGTACCAAATCTCAGATTTTACCAACTGGAATCGCACTTGCGGATGATTGCAAGCTGGCGCAACTGTGATCCAGCCTCGATTTGGCATGATATTGAATCCTCTCAGTCGAAGTGTCCCTTGCTGAATTTACTGTTTTTGAATAATCCTGATTCTGTTAAAAAACATTGCTCTAACCCTATTACTCTCAGTACCATTAGAGCATGGAAATCCATTCGCTCTATAGAAGGCCGGGCTCAGTTATCATCTCCTCTCACTCCCATTCTTGATAACCCGGACTTCCTGCCAGGCTGTAAGGACCAGGGCTTTAAAGTGTGGAGCACCCAAGGGCTGAATAAAATAGGCGATCTATTCAATGGCCAGATTTTACTATCCTTTCAGCAGTTGCAACAGCAATTTGGTTTATTTAATCAAGGTGACTTCTACAGATATTTACAAATGAGAGATTTCATAGTTAAAGACACCACCTTAATGTCTAATAACACCACTTCATGTGTGGAGAAGGCCCTGTCTCTACAGATTGGTAAGAAATGCATTACTGGTTTTTACAGAGCTCTGAATTCTAATTTTCCTCTTACCTCACAAACTACCAAGCAAGCTTGGGAAAAAGATCTAGGCGTTGTTATAGATGATGCGGACTGGCAGGAAGTCTGGTCCCAGGCCATGAACATTTCTGTGTGTAACCGCGCCAAATCTATACAGTTCAGAATTGTACATCGCACGCATATAACACCTGTTGTTAAGAACAGAATGGACGCTAATATCTCCCCGCTTTGCTGGAAATGCAATTCTGAGACTGGTAATTATATTCACTGCCTCTGGTCATGTGTAAAGTTACAAAGGTATTGGTCTAGTATTGTGAATGAGCTGACTGCTATCTTTGGTGTCCCAATACGGATGGACCCTATGTGCCTGATACTTGGTCTCCCGGAGGGTCGGATCACTGACAATAAACACAGGAGACTTTTCAATATACTGACTTTTGCCGCTAGAAAGAACATCCTACTCTTCTGGATCAAGATTTTTGCTCCGACAAAAAAATCATGGTACAACATTGTTATGGACTGCATTCCTAGTGAATACATTATGTGCATGCTTCACTCCAAAATAGATGCTTTCTATAAGGTATGGGACCCTTACTTGCACCATATTGGGCCCACGCTGTCATCCTCCTTGCTTCGTGGATTTCCCAGATCAGCCTAGCCGGTCTTTGTGACTTTGTTTTAAGTGCTCACTGTCTAACGAGCACCTTGTAGCCTTGCTGTTTGTACGTTCTGTATTGTTTCTCATCTGGATATTGCATGTTTTGTTGCAGGAGATTAATCTACTTTTCCTTTTTTCATAATTTATTTTATTTTATTTACTGTACCCATATGCCCAAATTCTGCTGTTTTTCTCTTTTTTCTTTCTTTTCTCTTCTGTCATGTCTGAGCAGTTCTGTGTGTGTTGTGTTTAAAAGAAGAAAATGTAATTAAAAATATTTTACAAAAAAAAAAGACAAAATGTCAGATAGACCCTTATAATTTCAAGGTGATGATACATTTTTTCCAAAACTGCTTCAAAATGCCTTTTCAATTATAAAATCAGAAAGTATTCTGTTATTACTGTTAATAGTAACATTTAAACCAAAAATGTACTTACAAGAAGGTGCAATGGGCAGCATCAAACAAGGTTGTTTTTGTTTTTTTCTTTTTGGCACCAGCTCCTCAGCTAACAATAAAAGAAAACAATTGTTAAAAACATAGGCTATCACATTTACTAAAAGTAGTAAAAGCTAAATAACAGTGATATAATTCTTACCTTCATCAGTGCACTCACCTGAAAAAAGACAATGATAATGATTAAAAAAACATTATTGACAACTCTGTATTTTTTTATCAGTTTCAAATTTTCTACTTACTCTCAGGTGAAGTTTCCTGTCTTATTCTTTTGTTTCGCTTTGGTTTGATTGGTTGGAAACTAGTAATTTCGTCATCTGGGCCAAAGGGAATAGTCAAAAAAGTATTATAAGATATAGATGATTAACAAATGCAAATGCAATAGTCATGTTTCTATTTTAATTGCTCATTATAGCAATAAGCCTAAGAAGCCATGATTTTAGAATGAATTTATACCAGCTAAGCGGTGTTGTTAGGCTAAAAAAAGTACTGCTCCATATTATTGCTCCATGTAGTTCCTCAGAAACAGAAACAACAAAGCAATTGCCAAGCAACACAGACAGCAACATACAGTGGCACAGGACCAGAACTAACCGTTTAAAATCTCTGTTTTAAAATCTTAAACTTACTCATATACTCTAACCCATTTTAGTGGCATTTACACACCACAATGAAATTACCTTCGGATGACTCACTGTTCTCATTAACTGCAAAACAAAATAAGAATTTTTAAAGAAAATGAATTCTAGCTTTTCAAAATTATTCTCTTGTCATTTAGTTTATATGTATACTTACACCTTAGCGTCTCTTTTGTCCTTCGGCGCTGGGAAAGCTGGACGTCTTCCTCTGCAAGAAACAAAAGTTAGTTCTAAAATTACATTTTATACTAAATTAAGGAATAACTTTGCACTATTTAGTATAATAGATATCAATACCTCTGAATTGCCTTGAAGGAATTATTTTTCTTCCCCCATTTTCATCAGAGTCCTCAAGAATGTGAGGTTTCTTGAGCTTTTTTGGCTCGAAATCTTGCCGTGTCATAACTACCTACTCACAAAGCAAGATAACATATTATGAAAAGGCTTGCCAGTTTTTTTAATTAAATACTATACATAAGTAGCAATGGCCCCCAAATTGAGACTTATGATCTTAAACTTAGAATCTTAATTCAACCAAAAACATATTAAATTAAACAATGCTGGAGCATTAATCCATCTTGGGACCCCCCTCTTTTTTAACCACTGCTTTAAAAACCCTTCTGCCTGTCTGCTCGCACACATTTAAATGTATTCTTTTGTCAGATATAAGATGGCGAAAGACATAGCTAAGTGGTTGGAGATCACAGAAGATACTGGACAAATTAAAGTCAGGAACCCCATGGACAGAGAGGCCTCGTTTCTAAAAAATGGCGAGTACACGGTCTTAATAGAGGCATATGACATCGCGGCCTTTACAGTCACACATCTCCACCATGACTGAGTTGTCCAGAAATAACATCTGGGAGTCATCTTTGGATCAAGATAAGACCAAAATTTGAGGACTCATTAGTAGTATATATGCGGGTCATAGTGTCAAAATGATTGACAGGTA
This sequence comes from Triplophysa rosa, assembly GCF_024868665.1. NCBI lineage: Eukaryota > Metazoa > Chordata > Actinopteri > Cypriniformes > Nemacheilidae > Triplophysa > Triplophysa rosa. The sequence continues at coordinate 24,645,082 of NC_079894.1, read as the reverse complement.
TGATTGATGGGGTCATTGACCTTTGCAGAGGGGGGTTGGGGTTTGAATTACTTCCGGACCACCCAAGTTGCGAGGGACTGCCCACTTTGTGTTGACCTTTGACCGTATCCGCCCCCTTAGTGTGGTACCGCCCACGTCGCGTTGAACTTTTGACCGTGCCCTCACATCCCATTTTTCTGGGGCATGTTTTAGGGCATGTTTTAGGATGTATTGCTACATATCTTTAGCATGAATGAAAATATGTAATTTAAAGGAGATGATGAGATCATTATTAATACGCAATCATTGGTTATTTAAACACCGTTTAAAAATAATAATGAATAAGACAACAACTACACAAACACTGTTTGAATAAACAAACAGGTTTAAATGAATAATCATGTGACTAAATAAATAAATAAAGCATCTATTAAATAAGTAAAGAAGTAATTAAATAAGTAAAGAAGTAATTAAATAATGTATTCAATATATGAGAGAGGAAAGGCAGAGAGGCCAGGCAGATTACCTGATGTTTTTCAGAGTTTTCACCCAGTCTATAACATTCCAGTGAGAAGTGTCCGCACCAAGGCTCGTAAATTTGTTTTGAAAGAGGAGGATTGTAACCGGGTGTATTTCAACTTGTTTTCGACCTGTAGGTGACAGCGTCGGACGTTTTAATCGGGTACGATTTGTTTTACGTCCATAGCGTGAAAATTGAGTGCTAGTAGCTCGGTTCAAGACGGCGAAGCTTTGTTTAGGAATAACAACTGTTCTCCACCTGGCATCAGTAGATCACATGAAACAATGCGTGACGAATCGTATCCGGACCTCTCTGTACTCATGATTTAAACCGTTTGAATCGTCAATCATGTCATTCATGTCATTCATGTCATAGACCCTTTGTTGCGCATCTGGCTCATGTTCACACCACATGCGCCGCTTTCGTCATAAGCATAAACGGGGGGAGTTTTTGTTAAATAAAAGCGGGAAAATAGCGAGGGCAAACAGACATCAACATGGCATGCCCGAGCAGCTCTCCTCAAACCCCTCCAAGAGAATGGGACGACGATCTATTAGAAGAGAATCTGGCTCTGGCACCGAAAAAACCACGAGGGTATATCGGTCTGACAAAGTTTCTTCACGAAAATAAGAACAACGTGACGGACAAAATTTTGATGGAGAGTGACCGCGTGATAGGCTACGCTTTTAACAAAGAGTCTCGAGTTGTAACCCTCTACAGCGCTGACAAAAAGGCGAATACGTACTCGGACAAGACACCTGCGTGGTGTTCCCTGACAAGGACTGGACGTTGTTTTACAACTACGTCTGGAAGGATTTAAATGACAGTCGCGAAGAACCTTTGTACATCGCCAAGTGGGACTCGGTAACGCCCAACGGTCGTTACCGTGTGGTCGGCGATCATTCTAAAAAGAAACACCATGACTGCATTTACTTTTTCTTCTGCAAAGACAACATAAAGCTTCGCGATCGCACCGGGGCTATCCTCCACGACGAAGATCACGAGCTGTACGAGATGCAATTTTTGTTCAAATGGGCTGACCTTTATGTCCTGGAGACCCTTTTTTCTAACATCAACAGAATGATCAAGTGGTGCAATATGCGCGATGGCTATTCCAGAGTTAAAGTGCAGCTGTTCCACCCCGAGAAGTGCGCGCGCAGCCAGTGGGCCGTCGGACCGTCCCCACCCATTTACTACAGCCATTATAAAAATCAGTAGACAGAGCCTCTCCCGCAACAATGTCTCAAGACTACGCTTCAGAAAATATCAGCGACTATTCTCTCCACATCGTTCCTGACGCTCGCGATGACAACGCGGTACACCACATACAGACGGACGATCCTGCAGAATCGTCCGGGTCCCTAATGGAAGTGGGCGATACTCCGATCAATATCACAGACGGATTCTTCACGGACCTCGGCTACAACGTCATTAAAGGCGTGGTCACTGTGGTACTACAGCACATCATCAATGTCAAGCTCAAAGAAGAGTGTCTGGGGTGCGAAATAGATCACCCGAGCCAGATGCATTATTCCTGTCTGTTTGAACCTACATCGTACTATTTTGCATCACACTTTTTAGAGTTCAGCCGCAAGCTGTTTAAAGACAAACTTTACCACCTCGCTGCATCCGCTCTACAACGCTGCGGGTTTAAGGCAGATACTCGCGCGATACAAGGAGCCGCGTGTGCCATATACTACGAAATGAAAGACAAGCCATACATCGTCGCAAAGCTAGTAGAAATCCGACAGAGTCTTCTGAACAGCGACACCGACAAGGTTTTCTGCAACGTCGTCAATACCTGGTATTCCCAAACGGATTCAGACAAAGACGTCCGAAGCGTCAGCACAGATGCAAGCAAAGCCTGAACAAGACAAGATGGGAAGCGGCTGCAGCGGCCAAAAGATCATAGCTCCCATTTTTAAACAGCATTACAAAAGACAGATGGTGGACCAGATGCTTAAATTAAACAACACGTCTTGCGATTCAGAAAACAATTGCTCTGCGGATAGCGTTCGTCTGTCAAATCTCAAGAAAAATATGTTCACGGTGAAAGGACTGTCAAATTCGTGGGGTGAAATGATCAGCTTCTGAACGATTGGTCAAGAGCCTATCTGCGTGAGCGTCAGAAAAGGTTTGGACATAGTGTCTGAATGTAGTGACGAGCTAGATGTTAAAGAGATCATGTGCATGTGCACGTACGTAACAGAGCTGTGCGTGGCCCTGAATTCAAAAAATGAGAAACACAACGTTGGTAAAATTGTTGAAACCCTGGTCGACTACATTCTCGACAAGAGCCTAATGTCCTGCGTATATTTTCTGTGCTCGCTGGATAATATATAAGGCTTTATCACACGTGTGATCATCATGTAATCGTGACTTATTTTAGTGTCTATGTAACCAATGTTTATTCATGATTTATTTTAGCGCCTATGTAACCATTGTTTTATCATGACTTATTTTAGCGTCTATGTAACCATTGTTTTATTATGACTTATTTTANTCTTTAAGTAGATATTTATGAAGGACGATCTCTCCACACTGATCACATGTTGAGGAGATTTTCTCCAGTGTGAATTCACATGTGTACAATAAGTTGAAGGTCTTATCACGGTGATAACATCTGTGAGGCTTTGCTCCGGTGTGAGTTCTCATGTGCACATTCAGGTTGTGTCCACGAATAAAAATCTTTCCACACTCATTACATGTGTAAGGCTTTCTTCTATTGTGAATGTGCCTTTTGAGTTCACATTTATGAATAAAGATACTGTATATCCACACCGAGAGCACCTGAGAGGAGCTTTGGCTGTTGCTCTGTCTTGGAGATTTGTTTTTAAACCTGAGAATTTCTCAAGCTGTTGAAAGACTCAAAGAATCCACAGAGAGAGAGAAGAGACACCCTGAAAACATTACAACAGAGAATATAAAGAGAAAATACAATCCAGAGCTGGATATAAGTCAACTAGTCTCAATGTTTCCACAGTGTGTCTTTTGAGTTTCGTTGGTAATCGAAAGTTGATTCTTCATTCTTTAATTAATTATTCAAGTTTTATGCATTTTTAGTTGTGCTTGTAAACTGAATTTAATCTTTTGGCCTATGTTGTACCAACTGAGGGTGTATTCAAGGAAATATTGCACAAATATCCTCGCACATTTGCTCACTACTGTATATGTTTTATGGAGGACCGTGAGTGCCGCTTATGTGCTGATTTACAGATCATAAGAGGTCTCCTTTTAGTTTAGTTAAAGATAAATATTACTTTTTTATTATATTTTATGAAAATTCAATTAGTTTATCTAGTTGGAGAAGCGAATATCATCACAAGTCTGCGGTAGTGCGTGAGCCTGCTATTTACCCTGTTAAGCTGTTTTAACTGTTGAACTCGACTGTTGCCTGTTGTTAGTTAAGATTATTTGAGCTTGTTTATTTAATTATTCGTTAGTCGTTGACTGATTGCTAAGGTGTTAGCGTTTTTGTTCCGTTGCTACTGAAGTCACATTAAATTAATTGCCGTTAGCCACTCGTTACGGCTTGACATTATAATTTTGCACTTAAAACGCACGGAGCAAGTTTGTTTGCTGTTTGATCCGTGGCCCTTTCAAGTCGTTCAGGCTTTGTTTTGCTAACCGAGAAGGCGTGTTCCAGCTGTATTCTGTTCGAGCTAATCTCAACACTTACTTAAACAGTGCCTCCGCCGCATCAGCGGTAGCGTCAGCCCTCCTCGTGTGAAGACCGACGAGTGTAAAGACCTGCGACTCTACCTGCGCGACTCCACCGAGCAAAGACACCAGCAAGGCACATCACTATATTTAACATAAGCGTTGTTTTATTCACGTGTATACTAACACCATGTGTTTCAAGTTTATTCCTGTACTCCACCGCATACAGCGTTCTCACCCATCACCCCTATGGGTCTCTGGAACTGCCAGTCAGATGTGAACAAGACTGACTTCATCCATGCGTTTGCCAGCCAGTCTGACATTCACATTCTTGGTCTTACTGAGACATGGATTCGTCCTGAAGACTCAGCCACACCCGCTGCTCTCTCCACAAACTACTCCTTCTCTCACTCTCCCCGCCAAACCGGAAGAGGAGGAGGCACAGGTTTGCTTATCAACAATAATTGGAAATATTCCCCACTATCTTCCCAATGCAACAACCATTCATTTGAATACCATGCTGTTAATATCACTTTTCCCACTCAGCTCAGTGTTGTTGTAGTTTACCGCCCCCCGGGTCCTCTTCACAACTTCATTGAAGAGTTAGATGTGTTGCTCTCATCATTCCCGGGGGATAGCGGCCCTCTTGTAGTCTTCGGGGACTTCAACATCCACCTAGAGAAACCCTATGCCTCTGACTGCCACACCCTCACCGCCTCGTTCGACCTCACGCGCCTCGCCACAGCCTGTACTCACAGATCAGGAAACCAGCTTGATCTCATCTGCACCCGTAACTCCACCACAGATAACATTCAAGTCACACCTCTTCTCATTTCTGACCACTTCTTCATCACTTTCAACATACTCCTTCCTATATGTACTACACCAACACCACCACCCGTTTATTTTAGACGGAACCTCCGCTTTCTCTCTCCTAGCACCCTCTCTGCTAAAGTCACATCCTCTCTTCCCTCCAACTTTGCATCTCTAGATGCTGACACCGCCACCGACACCTTATGCTCAACACTTACGTCCTGTCTAGATAACCTTTGTCCTCTGTCCTCCAGACCAGCCCGCGCCACCCCCTCCTGCCCCTGGCTGTCTGACATCCTCCGTGAACAACGGAGTACACTCAGGGCTGCTGAAAGGAAATGGCGCAAGACCAAGAATCCTGCTGACCTAGGGGACTACCAGTCACTACT
>NC_079894.1:24629381-24639299 GCF_024868665.1 Triplophysa rosa | reverse complement strand
TCCCCTTCTACACCTCTGTCTCTCTCTATGGGTCTCTGGAACTGCCAGTCAGCTGTGAACAAGACTGACTTCATCCATGCGTTTGCCAGCCAGTCTGACATTCACATTCTTGGTCTTACTGAGACATGGATTCGTCCTGAAGACTCAGCCACACCCGCTGCTCTCTCCACAAACTACTACTCCTCTCACTCTCCCCGCCAAACCGGAAGAGGAGGAGGCACAGGTTTGCTTATCAACAATAATTGGAAATATTCCCCACTATCTTCCCTATGCAACAACCATTCATTTGAATACCATGCTGTTAATATCACTTTTCCCACTCAGCTCAGTGTTGTTGTAGTTTACTGCCCCCCAGGATCCTCTTCACAACTTCATTGAAGAGTTAGATGTGTTGCTCTCATAATTCCCGGAGGATAGCGGCCCTCTTGTAGTCTTCGGGGACTTCAACATCCACCTAGAGAAACCCTATGCCTCTGACTTCCACACCCTCACCGCCTCATTCGACCTCACGCGCCTCGCCACAGCCTGTACTCACAGATCAGGAAACCAGCTTGATCTCATCTACACCCGTAACTCCACCACAGATAACATTCAAGTCACACCTCTTCACATTTCTGACCACTTCTTCATCACTTTCAACATACTCCTTCCTATATGCACTACACCAACACCACCACCCGTTTATTTTAGACAGAACCTTCGCTCTCTCTCTCCTAGCACCCTCTCTGCTAAAGTCACATCCTCTCTTCCCTCCAACTTTGCATCTCTAGATGTTGACACTGCCACCGACAACTTATGCTCAACACTTACATCCTGTCTAGATAACCTTTGTCCTCTGTCCTCCAGACCAGCCCGCGCCACCCCCTCCTGCCCCTGGCTGTCTGACATCCTCCGTGAACAACGGAGTACACTCAGGGCTGCTGAAAGGAAATGGCGCAAGACCAAGAATCCTGCTGACCTAGGGGACTACCAGTCACTACTGTCCTCCTTCTCTGCTAGTGTTACCTAATACCTGCTAAAACGTCTTTCTATACCGCCAAGGTAAGCAATGCGCCTAACACTCGGCAGCTTTTCAAGACGTTTAACTCTCTTCTTTGCCCCCCTCCTCCCCCACCCACTTCATCTTTGACCGCGGAGGACTTCGCTGTATTTTTCACTGAGAAAACATCATCCATCAGCGAACAATTCTTAGCACCTCAGACCTCGGTACACACCTCCCTCATTTCAAACGTTGAACTCTCCTCTTTCACCCCACTGACTGACACTGAAGTCACCAGACTTCTCTCCAGCCACCCCACCACCTGTCCCCTTGACCCAATACCCTCCCATCTCCTTCAGGCCACATCCAGCACATTCACTCCTGCACTCACACACATCATCAACACCTCCCTGCTCACCGGCACCTTTCCATCCACATTCAAACAGGCCCAGGTCACACCCCTACTGAAGAAACCCACATTGGACCCCTCTACTACCGACAGTTACATACCTGTCTCTCTCCTCCCATTTATTGCAAAAACACTTGAAAGGGCAGCTTTCAACCAGGTGTCGTCCTACCTATCCCAGAATAAACTACTGGATGACAAGCAGTCTGGCTTCAAAACAAACCACTCCACTGAGACTGCACTGCTATCGGTCACAGAAGCACTGCGGCTAGCCAAGGCGGAATCTAAATCCTCGGTCCTGATTCTGCTAGACCTATCTGCAGCGTTTGATACTGTCAATCACCAGATACTGCTAGCAACCGTGTCATCTCTAGGAATCTCAGGCTCCCCTCTCCGCTGGTTCAAATCCTACCTCTCCGGCAGATCCTTCAGGGTGTCATGGAGAGGCTCGCTGTCCACTGCCCACCACATAATCACTGGGGTCCCTCAGGGATCGGTGCTTGGACCGCTACTTTTTTCCATCTACACGTCATCCTTGGGACCTATCATACGGGCACACGGCTTCTCCTATCACTGTTATGCTGACGACACCCAGATCTACATTTCGTTTCACCCAGACGATACCACTGTAGCAGCTCGCATTACTGCCTGCCTAGAGGACATCTCGGCTTGGATGAAAGAGCATCACCTCCAGCTGAACCCTGCCAAGACAGAACTACTCGTGTTTCCGGCACACCCCACGGTGCAACACGATCTCACCATCCGACTTGGCAATACCACAATCACTCCTTCCAAAACAGCCAGGAACCTCGGAGTCATATTTGATGAACAGCTGTCCTTCAATGATCACATTGCAAAGACAACGCGGTCATGCCGATATGCCTTATTCAACATTAGAAAGGTTAGACCCTATCTCACTGAGCATGCGGCACAACTCCTTGTCCAGGCCCTGGTAATCTCAAGGTTGGACTACTGCAATGCTCTCCTTGCTGGTCTTCCTGCAAAGGCTATCAAACCGCTCCAGCTGGTTCAGAACGCAGCAGCACGCCTCATCTTCCAACAGCCCGAAAGGGCTCATATGACGCCCCTTTTCATCTCCCTCCACTGGCTACCGGTTGAAGCCCGTATCAGATTCAAGTCACTAATGCTTGCCTACAGGACTATCACTGGATCTGCACCGACATACTTTCACACCCTCCTACACTCCTACACCCCATCAAGATCCCTGCATTCTGCAAACCAGCGGCGTCTTGTACTGCCTTCCCATAACGGCAGTAAATCGCTTTCCCGCTCATTCTCATTCACAACTCCTTCCTGGTGGAACATTCTTCCTAATTCGGTCCGGTCAACCACATCTCTCACAACATTCAAAAAACTACTTAAAACCCACCTCTTCTGTGAATACTAGACAGACAGATGAAGAAGAAGAAAAAAACACTAACCTTCTCGCTTTCTCTCAACAGGTAGTGGTCTAGCTTTTGGTAAAACTAGTAACTTTGTATTGGCACCTATTGCACTATTGCTCCTGTATGACATATCGCTTATTGCTCCTTATACTCTTTGTAAGTCGCTTTGGATAAAAGCGTCTGCTAAATGACTAAATGTAAATGTAATCATTATAAATACATATACAAGTAAACATCACATAAATCAAAGCTTTATTTCAATTTATTGTTGTAACAAATTATCCTGTATCTACAGGCGTTGAACCCCACATCCTACTGCCATCTCGCAGCTGACCACCATCGCCACCTTCGTGATTTTAAGGAGTGTGCTCATCTGTCCCTGTAACAGTCAAACAAGACTCAAATTACTTCCGTGATTTGTGCGCAATACTGCATTTAAATGTGGAGGTAGTTGCACATGTGTTAACTCGCTGTTTATTCAACTCAAATTTTCCTGAATTCATCAACAGTACTAATGGACAAATAAAATATTTACATTATGTTTGGTTACTTAAGTAAATATGTTTATTTACATTACTTATATGTGTGGCCGTGTGAATGTGCACTCCAATAAAAGAGACTCAAACACAGCAGCACATCTGTTACAGGATTCTTTATTTCCGACTACGTCACAAAGGCGACGCAGCGTTAAAGCCTGTTAAGTTTCCCTTTGTAGAGGAAAGTAAACAAAAACGTACAATAAAGAAAACAGGTAAAACTTAGGTTGATGTTTTTAGATCACCAGAGAAGTACAGTGTCTCAAATCAAAGAAATCCAGTTGGTAAACAAAAGAAAGATAGTAGATAAGCTACTTTTCTCTCACAGTAACCCCAAACATAGTCAGCTTTGGTTGATGCATATCAATTTCACAATATTTCTACAAAACTACACAAATAATAACGTTAGGTGCAATTAAACCCCAAATAAAACAATGATAGTGGCTGTGAATTCTGTCTTTTTCTGAGAAACGCGGTCACAGGAAAACTAAGATGGGCGCTGAGCTGACTCACGTGCGCACTCGGAGGCCCCTCTCCCCTCTGATAGAGTCGGGGCCGCCAGGTTCCCATCCAGAGTGGAGGCTGCCGGGCTCCCCTCCAGGTACAAGGTTGTCGGATTCCCCTCCAGGGTTGAGGCCGCCGGTGTCCTGTTCCCGCCACAGATCCCTGCCGGCATCCCAGCTGGTACCCAGGCCTGTCGAGTCGACACCCTGTTTATGTGCTGTTCCTGTCCTTGTTTGCTGCCCAGCTGCCAGAGAGCGCTGCCCAGCCGTCGGAGAACGCTGCCCAGCCACTGACTTCCCGTCTCGTTGACATCCAGGCCTGCCCAGCCGGTGATAGCCGGCCTCCCAGTCGGCCATCCAGCCGGCGCCATGTATTGTCCAGCCGGTGCCATGAACTGTCCTGCCGGCCTTCCAGCCGGCGCCATGTACTGTCCAGCCTGCCTTCCAGCCGGCGCCATGTACTGTCCAGCCGGCCTCCCAGCCGGCACCATGTCCAGTCCAGCCAGCGCCATGTCTTTGTTTGGACTTTTTTATGTATCATGTTTCTTGGTCATGTCTTGTAGTTATGGTTTTTGTCACAGTCTGTCATGTCTTGTTTGTTCCTTAGGGAGCTTCAGGATGCCGCCCCTTAAGGGGGGGCTTCAGTCATGGTTCTGCCCCATCTTGTCTTGCCTTTCTTGAGCTAGTGGCAGAACCATGACAGAACCTCTTGTTTTACGTGGAGAGAGAAGTTTTGGCCCACTTGGCCTTCCACATTCTCTTTCGCTCCGGTGTCGCGTCTCTGTTCCCGCCATTTCGTCTCCTTAATTGCTCGTTATTGGTTTCATGCCCCACACCTGTTCCCTCTTGATTTGTCCCCTTATTTAATGCCCCTGTGTCCTCTGTCTTGGGCTGGATCATTGTACTGTTGTGTCGTGTTTGTGTCATGTGGGTGAGTTCCTGTCCTGTGCTGTAGTTAGTCTAGTTTATTGTGGTTCATGTCAAGTGTTGTTATCTTAGTTTAGTTAGTCCCTGTTCCTGTTTCCATGTTTTGTTAGGTTCCCCATAGTGGGTTTTTGTTTTGTAATTATATATTATTAAAGTCTTGTTTAACCCCTTACCTGCTGTCTGCACTTGGGTCCTCTGTCTCTCACCTCACCCACCCGAATCATGACACCAGAGGTCTCATTCGAAGGCTGTTACGTCATCGAGGCTGTCTCATAAAATCAGGTAGGACTCTCCGGAGGCACCCTTCAAATGTGACCTTCTTTGACAGGAATTCGGAGGATACATGAGCTGTATCCTTCGTTGCTGGAGATAACCCACAATTCTTTGTGTCGGCCAACGTCTGTTATTTGAATAAATGGCAACAGCTGCACATTCAATCAAATATGTGGTGTTTAAATGTTAACAGTTTTCAATTTGTCACGTTTTTTTTAATCTCAGCAGGCATATGTAGTAAATAGGTTTACAAGTGTTTAGTGATTTTTAAACGTTTTGAAACAGTACAGCAAAATTGTATATTTGTTTAACTCTTTTGGCATTGTTTAGGGTAGAAAGTAACCTACTTTTTACCTCTTAAATCATGTAGAATTCATAGTGTTTCCCCTACCATTACCTTACTGCACACTGTAAAAAATTATTCATGGCCCTAGTAAATATGGCTCAATTAAATAGGCTGATTTTCCTCAAAAAAATAAAAGTTTTACACATTACTTAATTTCTTGCAATAAATGTTACAAAATTTATTGAGATTGCAGTTTGCTTAAAATAATGAGTAAACAGCGAGTAATTTTTAGTAAAGTCGCATGAATCTGGTTATTAGTCAATTTGACAAAACATTTTAAGATTTGGTTAGATCATGTGACACAGCAGCGGCCATTTTCTGAAAATCATCTCCTCAGACGATAAAGGTGAGTAAACTTAACTTGTTTTATAAAACTTAGCAACCAAATAGGTTAGCCTAGCAACCATTTAGCTACACCTATATCTCTGCATCAGAACATCATAGAGACACGGGGTTTGTTAGTTTCACTCATAGCTTAGAGCATCATCAATTGGCATATACCAAGCCACGCCCATAGCAACCAAACAGGTTAGCCTAGCGACCGTTTTGCAATACCTATATCTCTGCATCAGAACATCTTAGAGAAATGGGGTTTGGTTCGTTTCACCTATGGCTTGGAGTATTATCAATTACCAGGCCACGCCCATAGCAACCAAACACATGACCTTAGCAACCGTTTAGCAGGACCAATATCTCTGCTTTAGAACATTGTAGAGACATGGGGTTTGGTTCGCTTCACTTGTGGCTCAAAGTATTATCAGTTGCCAGCTGCAAAGCCACGCCCATAGCAACCAAACCCATGACCTTAGCAACCATTTAGCCAGACCTACACTATATCTCTGCATCAGTACAATGAGAACAAAGTTTAACGATAAGTTTAACGATAAAACCTTTCAAACTATTTCAAACTCTTCAGGACTGGCTTTGTCAAGCCAACATAAAGTTTGTACTCGAACTTTACTATCTAGTTATTATTCTTCTTCTGAGACTAAATTTTCTGACTTTAACTCCTCCTAGAGCTTTCAAGCTACATCCACCAAACTTTCCACAAACCTTCAAACTGATCTGAGGAAGTGTGCTGTCTTTTTTAAGGGATCAGACTTACGGTTTCCCTAAAAAAGCCGATTAAGCTGCCCAAAAAAATCCCATAGACTTACAATGATAGAATGTTCAGCTGACGATGTTTACTTTCAAACTTCAACTGTCAACTCTCAAACATAAACACTCACTCACCTTCTATAAATCTCTCCACTCTCTTTCTGTTTCTCTATCATTCTGTCTCATAAACTCACATGCACGCACGCACACACACACTCACACACAGACGCACGCGCACACACACATGTTGGGTTTCCATGCTTTATGGGGACATTCCATAGACACAATAGTTTTTATACTGTACAAACTGTTCCCTACCCCTAACCCAGCCTCTAAACCTAACAATCACAAAAAACTTCCTGCTCTTTTAGATTTTCAAAAAAGTGAATTCTGTATGATTTATAAGCTTGTTTCCTCATGGGGACAAAAAAATGTCCCCACAAGGACAAGGATTTTGGATATTGCCATCCCATCCCATACCGTAGGGTTTACCCTTCCCACACACACACACTCACGCACGCACGCTATATAAATCTCTTTACTCCCTTTATCATTCTATCACATCAACTCTTTCTATCTACCTATCCATCCATCCATCCATCATCTATCTATCTACCTATCCATGAATAGATGGATCTATCTATCCATCTATTCATCCATCCATCCATCTATCCATCCATCCATCTACCTATCCATCCATCCATCTATCCATGAATAGATGGATCTATCTATCCATCTATTCATCCATCCATCCATCATCCATCTGTCCGTCCATCCATCCATCCGTCCATCCATCTGTGATGTTGTTGCATCAATGTACTGCTAGGTGGCACTCGATCTACTCGAGTTGCATAGAGAGGCAGAGAGAAGAAGAGTTAGAGATATACGGAGCATGTGCCTGCATATTATGCTATAGTTCTAGAGCGTTAATAAAGTTACTGAAAGGATTTACAGTCTCTAGCTTCTTGTCTGCAATAAGACATAACAAATTGGCGACGAGGACGTTTTTTTGTACAAGATTTTCTGAGGGTGGCTTCAGTAAGTGCACCATTTCCCAATCCTTTTTTGCCTTGTCCCGGTGAGCCTGCTATACCGCTAGTCACATGGCTGAAAATGTTCCGGAACTACATGCTAGTTATCAATGCTACTGGGGATTTATGGTCAGAAGCCAGAAAACGTGCTTTGCTTCTTCACTGCCTCGGAACCGAAGGTCAGAGATTGTTTTATACACTGCCCAATACCAGTGACGATCTAGCTGATGCTATTACAGCTTTGGAACAACACTTCGTTCCGAAAAGAAATGTGGTCGTGGAAAGACATGCTTTCAGGAAACGCATACAGACGATAGATGAAACGGTAGTACAATACATTGCTGCATTAAGAGATTTAGCGACTACTTGTGAATTTGCTGACAATCTTGATGATATGTTGCGTGATCAACTTGTTGAAAATATTGTTAACCCTTGCATTCGTGAAAGATTATTAGTGGAATCTAAATTGACACTGGAGACTGCAATTATAATTGCCACACAGCTAGAGACCGCTGATGCACAGGCGAAATCGCTGGCTACGAGTAACTTCGCTCCAGTTCAAGCTGTACATGCCACTCCTGCTTCTGGACGACAGCGTCCTAAGGCCAAATTCAAAGCACGTACCTCATCAAAACCACCTGCTTCTGCTCCGTCAGCTCGAACATGCTTTCGCTGTGGCTCTGCTGGACATCTTGCAAATGCACAGAACTGTCCCGCTGCATCTGCTAAATGTAAGAATTGCAATAAGATTGGACATTTTGCACAAGTCTGCCGTTCTGCTCCTACTCATTCAGTGCATTCAGTTGAATTGCCAGAGGTCTGTATTCTCCATCTGCCTGGAGCGATTGACCTGTTTCCGCATGTGTGTGGACTTGCGAGGGCCCATCAAGGCAGTTATAGTAGACAGCTACCCATTACCACACATGGAGGAGATGATGACATTACTGCAAGGTGCGACTGTGTTTTCAACTGTAGACTTGGAAAGTGCATACCATCAGGTACCTCTTCATGAAGATTGCCGGGACCTCACTGCTTTTCTTACACATGAGGGCCTCTTCAGATTCTGCAGGGTACCTTATGGCTTGGCGTCTGCTCCAGCTGCATTCCAAAAGATGATGGTCATCATTCTAAAAGGAATCCAGAACGTTGCAAATTATCTGGATGACATCATCGTGTGGGGATGCTCGCTGCAAGAACATGATCAAGCGCTAGAGAAGGTGATGCAACTTCTCAAAGATGCTGGGTTGGTGTTTAATGAGTCAAAATGTCAATTCAGAAAACAGAGCTTGAAGTTTCTAGGCCACATGGTGACGTCGCAGGGTATTCAGTTGGATCAGGAACATCTATCTGCAATAATCGATGCACCTGCACCAACAGATGCTGTTCAGTTGCGTTCTTTGCTGGGTCTTCTCTCCTGGTATAACAAATTCATTCCTAATTTTGCTTCCGTGGTGATGCCTCTGCGTGAGTGCTTGAGAGATGAGAGTGGATTTCGCTGGTCTGATGATGCTCAACAAAGCTTGGATGATGTGAAGAAGCTGCTGGTTCACAGTCCTGCGCTTACACTGTTTGACCCGGAGATGCCGGTGGTCATTTCTACTGACGCGTCTGCAAATGGACTAGGTGCTGTCTTCGCTCAAATTGGCACTGATGGTCAAGAACATACTGTCGCTTTCGCATCCTGAACACTGTCCTCAGCTGAACAGAAATACGCCGCTGTTGAAAAGGAGGCTCTGGCGTGTGTCTGGGCGGTGGAAAAATGGAGAACGTACTTGTGGGGTCGCAGATTTACTTTGCGGACTGACCATCAAGCGTTAACGACACTGCTGACCACAAAAGGGACTGATAGAGCTGGTATGCGTATTGCTCGGTGGGCTGCTCGGTTGCTCTGTTTCGACTACATAGTTGAGTATCGTGCTGGATCTGAGAACTACACTGCAGATTGTTTATCCCGCTTGCCCTTGCCTCTTCCTTTGGATGCTGAGTCGGATACAGAACCCGAGTTTGTTGCTTTACTGTCTTCTGGGCCGATTGCCATATCCCAGGAAGAATTTGCTACTGCCTCTATTCACTGTTCTGAACTCTCTGCGTTGCGCGCACAAATTGCGAGTAAATGGCCTTCATCTTCTGCTGCTGTGGATCCTGTGATTCGTCCATACTACAAGCTCCGACATGAGTTCAGTGTGCAAGCTGAGTTTGTGTTTAGAGGATCTAGACTGGTTGTGCCAGGAAAATTGCGTGAGTCATTGTTCCGTATTGCACATGAGGGTCATCACGGAATTGTGAGAATGAAGCAACGCCTGCGTGAGATGTATTGGTGGCCAAACATGGACACATTTGTGACGGAGAAAATTGCTGCCTGTCATTTATGTCTTTCTCTGGACAAAACTGCGAAAGCCTCTGCTGTTCCACT
>NC_079894.1:24546854-24623484 GCF_024868665.1 Triplophysa rosa | reverse complement strand
ATAACAGTCTGGCGGGACAGTTCATATCTAGCCAAATGTAAACCTGAACTGCTGTTTAATTGATGGACTTTTAATTTTCTCAGAGCTCTTATGTTTGTTCATTATTGACACAAGACAAAGGGTTAACAATGAATGTAGCAAGAACCCACCCACAGATAAGCACAAGGTCCACATTTAAAATAGTCTTGCGTCTGGCCGCGTTCCTCAGAAGTCCCGTGTGGATGCTCGGTGCACGGTCTCGCTGCTAAATATTCTTTTTAGTGGCGAGAGTTCAGCTTGCATAGGAAATGTGTGGCAAAGCATCTTCATGATAAAAGTGCCACTGCCAAAACTCGAAAGGCCTTTAAAGCTTTAATTTAGTGAAGGGGCAGTAGAATCAGAAGCTATCATTAAAGAGAAATGAAATCTCTGGAACGAAGACCTCTTCTTTATTCATAGGTCTGGTAAGATATTCTTCCACCATTATAATAAAGTGGGGTCAAAGTAGGGCTGTGCCGATAAACGATATCATATTGAATCGCGATAGAAGAATGTATTTCAAAA
Organism: Triplophysa rosa; assembly: GCF_024868665.1. NCBI lineage: Eukaryota > Metazoa > Chordata > Actinopteri > Cypriniformes > Nemacheilidae > Triplophysa > Triplophysa rosa. Next base: position 24,622,941 of record NC_079894.1, on the reverse strand, counting down.
ACGATGATAAGCTATTGGCATTTGACTCGATATGGATTAATCTTACAGTCTAACAGAACGCAGAAATAAACGCAACAACAGTCAGTCAGCGTGCAGCTTTTATCATGCGCGTCAAAGTACAAAGTCCATTTCATACTGCACTTGGCAAAGAAAACTCGACATGAGGAGGAAAACATTACTGGAAGCGGAAACAAAGGTGAAACTAACCTCGAGTTGTCATCACGCGGTTTATCAAGTGTCTTATTTTGTTTTCACAATCGCCGGTTAAACAAAACAAACTTGAGGCGCAATTGCAAGCGAGTTACTTCGAAACTCAAGCACAAACGTTTTTATATCCATCGTTAACATACCTGCTAACATGAGCTGGTGCATATGAAACAAACCAGCGATGCCCTGTACAGATCAGAGATGTAATGAAGTGAGTTTGTGTGCACATTCAAATATTGAACCTTGTATGTAAGATGCTTGCATGATTAAAGAAATGTACTACAGTTTATGTGAGATGTCTTTTTGAAAGACTAAGGTTCACTGAATGCATTGAATGAATCCCACTATTCCATCAAGACATTATTGCAGCGTTATGTATGTGCGCAGGTGCTGAGCCAATAGCGTTCGAATGTACGCAGTAACGGAGCCCTTTCATTGGTTGAATGTACTGAATGAACACTCCTTTTACTTAACGAGTCAATTGAGTCAAAATGAGACTGAATGAACTGGTACATGTTGTTTATGGCCTTATATCCTCTGTGTTGCAACAGTGCATTTCATTTAATTGAATTTTAACTGGTTAAAGGTTAACTTTTGTTAATAAACTGTATTTAAAATAGATTATTTTAAATACAGTTTTTTAATTGAATATATATATCGAAATAAATATCGTCATCGATCAATATAGAAAAAAACTATCGAGTTTACTTTTTTGCCATATCGCCCAGCCCTAGGTCAAAGCGACTCTCTTGTTATACATTTTTTAGTCATGTTTATTTATTTAAAGTGAGATTTCCACATTTTAGATTTAAAGAAGTCTTTCAAGCTGGCAGTGTTTGCAGCGTTTATATGCTGATGACCCCATAAACACAGCTGTTCATGAGTATCATTTGTGATCTGGTGTAGTAAATCCATAAATAGATTTTAGGGAAAACGTTCAGGCAGTCATTATTCTTACATGGCTTTATGACCCTGATATGCAACACAGTCTCACGAACTGTAATCTATTAATTCGTGTTGGTGGATACCAATTTTCCCCTTTTTTCTTCAGTCAGCACGGATTTTTTTCGTGTCACCCAGCACGACTTTCAATCTAAAGTATTTTAATATGCGATGTCTTTCATATGTATAAATATATATCAACGCAATCTGATCGGAATTCATAACTATTTTAAAAGGGGAACAATACAATTCCTGAATTCCTACAATCTCATTCGTATGTTTTGTTATGATTTGACTCTTCCCCTGTGACGTTAGGTTTAGGGGTGGGGTTAGGGTAGCCATTTATTGTTGCTTTGCCACCTCGTGACACTCACGTTTTTGCCAAAATTAGCCTTTGCGGCTGCTATTTTAGGGTTTGAGGGGAGGTAAGGTGTTGGTTAGCCATATAAAATATATAAATGTACATACTGTATTCGCGGCCTGTGTATTGAAAGTCGTGCTGGTGAAACAAAAACAAGTCGTGCTGAGTGACAAAAAAAATGGGGAAATTCGTGTCCATGAACACAAATTAATTGATTCCAAATTCCGTGCCTATGCGCTTGAGACTGGGTTGTGACGCGTCTACCCGTACAAAATACTAGAGTCAAACTATTGAAGATAGTTTTGGTTATGTGCTTTCAACAAAATGGTTTATTGGATAAAATACAGTTTATTCTGTTTTCACAATCTGTGCCAATAGATTATGAGCAAACAAACACTCAGGTTCTTTTTCTGTATTTGTGTGTCAAATTTTAAGCATTTTGTGTGTATAATTTTCTTGTGTCCTCATTAAGTAGCAGTGGCGGTGCTGGGTCAGGGCTGCTGGCCTCATTTAAAATCTAAACGCTCAACATTCTCATTTAAATTTTCTAGTTTTATTTCATTTTCCTCCCCGATGTATCCATTCCAATTAACACAGTCTTCATTATCTAGCTTGTAAATCTCTCTTCCTCTCTTCTTCCCTCCACCCTCTCTCTCCCACTCTCTTTCTGTTACACCAACTTTCAAACACACACACACACTTTTAAGATCGCTTTTTATATCACTGACTGTCACAGGTGATTTTTCAGTAAAAAGTTCTTGTGTAGGTCCTTCTGGTCATAGTTACAGCGAACGAAACGCCTACATAGACAGATTCCGGTCCATTTCACAAATACAGCATTGTCTGTACAATTGGCTAACTTCATAATAGAGCTAAAGCTTTGACATAAGGTTCTGCATTAGCACCACACACAGTAGAAACACTAACTGAATATAAAAGTGTAGTTAAGAACAATTCTGATTAATTGAATGAAGAAATAAAGTTTGAAGACGTGGGAGGAAATAATGAAACAGAAAAATATATAAATCACAATAACAAAAGAGGCAACAGAGGTGATTTGTAAGTATGATATTTACTTTAAGGGTTTTGACAATAAGCACTTACATATGTAAATAAAACTAAAATTCAGACAGACACTGTGCACAAACTCTGCACTTGTATCAACTTTCTAAGAAATCAATTTGCATTGCACATTTACACTTTTGGTACATGCTTTTATTCAAAGGGACTCACAGCGCAAAGTCTTACAGCATAAATTTGATAAATGTATCAATTTAATGATACTGTAGCTTTTATATATGTCCCAACAGGTTTCTGTAGGAAAATCTAAGCATGCACGAAAGAGTAAAGAGCGTTTTATGCCGCAGGCATGCTGTGAGATTTAGTTTATTCTCCTTTATGATTTTTGCTTGTCAGATTGCAGGATGTAGCATGTGATATCTTGGTTGAAAACCAGACTGCACATGAACTGTCTTTTATGTTCTATTGAGCAATATACATCTTAGCTATGACTTTGGTCATGACTTGACAGCGTTGGTTGAGCATTTTAAGTCACCATTTCATGTCGGATTTGACATCATAATTTATACATGTCATTTAAATGACACCACACTTCCTGCTAATGTTGGAAAGCTTTTGTCTGGAAAATACAGAAAAAAAATTATGAAGCGGAGGACATTTTGATTGCTTCATCGCTAAGCGCACAGCAAAATATTCAATACATGGTAGTGATTGACTTTGTTTTAAATTTAACATGCCTAAACAAGAGTCTGAAGAGTCTGCTGTTAGTAGACTAGCAGGACACTGTAATTTTGGAATTTTGTGTGAGGAGTAGGGTTGGGCATCGTTTCAAATTTATCGATTCCGATTCGATTCTGCTTATCGATTCCGATTCCTAACGAATTGTACTACCCTGTCAGATTTTCCTACCGCAGGGCAAAACTAATATAATCTAAACCACATCGACAAAATAAACAGGTTTGATTAATTTACTGCGCAATACCCTATCATATTGTACTACCAGTATGAAATAAATATGCAGAATGATTTAACAATGGAAATACACAGATTCCCTTAGCAGTATAAAATAAACAGGTAGGATGATTTTATAGCGCAAAAAAATGACATAACATTGATGTGCGCATGGCTCGGGCGTTGTCCCCGCACTAGTGTCATCAGCGGCTAATGAAGTGTGGGCACTCGGGATGCGCAACGCATCAATCACGGTGCATTCTTGTAATTCGATACGATGAACCAACCGCAGATGCTTTGCCATATTGCTGGTGACACCCGTCTTGCAACATAATAGTTTGTCACAATAATTACACTTAGCTTTGTCTTTTTGTGATTTCGCAAAATTCCCGGTCGCAACCTGATCGGCGCGCGCGGCTTAGGCTGGGACCGTACGTCGAGTCGCCCCCTCGTGGTTCTGCCCGAGAGAGCGCCTAACCCTTCGTTCCGTGACTCAAAAATTAGGCACTTTGGGCATTTTTCTGGGGTCTCCCGGGCGTCGCCGCCGCCCCATGACGTTTCCGTTCGATTGCGGGCACTCTCCCCTTCGTTTCGGCACCGCCGGGCAACCTGGGAAAATTTTGGGGTCGTCGGCGCGCAGCGTCCATAACTAGCCGTCCGGCGCGTGTCGACTAAGTTACACAATATGTTTGATGGCCTTAGGCATGTGGGCCCGTTCAAGACTGCTGTCTGGGACTGTCAATATGCTCTGACACTCACTGACTATTATAGTAAGTGGCCTGAGGTAGCCTTTACTGCGTCTGTTTCAACAAAACAGGTGACTGCATTTCTTACCTCTGTCTTCAGCAGACACGGAAACCCGACCACTCTGGTCAGTGATAATGGGCCTCAATTCACTTCTCCTGAGTTTGCTGCGTTCCTGAAAGACAGAGATATTAAGCACATTCGTACTTCAATGTATCATCCTGCTGCAAATGGTGCTATTGAACGCTTTCACAGAGTTCTCAAGAGTGCAATCCAATCAGCAATCCTACAATCAGCAACATGGAAATCAACAGTGACTGACTTCCTGCAGATTTACCGCGCTACACCTCATGCTGTAACGGGTGTTTCCCCATTCGAATTGCTTCATGGAAGGAAAATGCGTACCTGTCTCAATGTCCTGAAACCTTCACTTTCTGGTCATGAGCCGACACCACTGCAGAAGCGTGTTTCCTCACGTCAGGATGTCATGAAATCTCACTTTGACCACAAGCATCGTGTGCGACATTTCTCTTTTCGACCAGGGAATAAAGTGCGCATTAAAAAGTCTGTACATGTACCAAAAGCTTATCCAAAGTTCACTCCTCCAATTGAGGTCAGGAAAAAAGTTGGTCCTTACACTTACCTCTTGGATGATGGAAAAAAGTGGCATGCATTGTGTCTTGCACCCGTGCCAACTAGAGAGTTGGATAATGGAATGACAGCCAATGCTGAAAACGTGATGCCCTCTCATGTTCCATTGTCTGGAAATTCAGTGTCTTCTGATGCTGGTCCAAGAGAACAACGTCAAAGACGTGAGCCCGGTTGGCTAAAGGACTATGTCTATTAGTTACAGAATTTGACATGGACTTTTGCAATTTACTGTATATATATCATATACTTACATGAAAGTCGAGTACTGAGTACTGAGTGAGTAGTTTGGTTCATGTTGCTTGTTGTTTGTAATATTCTTCTGCATTCAATTGGTGTGTTGCTTGGTGTAGTTCATTTATGTGTGAAATTGTTGATGCATGGCAGATTTGCTGTTCTTTCTGTTTTATGTTACTTGTTGGTTACAGGAGCATCATTTAACTAAGAGGAGATTATGTGATGTTGTTGCATCAATGTACCGCTAGGTGGCACTCGATCTACTCGAGTTGCATAGAGAGGCAGAGAGAAGAAGAGTTAGAGATATACGGAGCATGTGTCTGGATGTTATGATATAGTGCTAGAGCGTTAATAAAGTTACTGAAAGGATTTACAGTCTCCAGCTTCTTGTCTGCAATAAGACATAACACCATCCATCCAGCAAAACATAATAAGTTCTAATAAGAAACTTAATAAACCACATACATTTTGCCTGGTTGTGGTCTCTCTCCCTCTGTCTTTCTCAAGCCAACATAAAGTTTGTTCACAAACTTTTACCTTGTGGCGAACCACAAGTAATATTAAAGGAGACATTCACCAAGGTACTGTACCTTTAAGAGAGGGAGGGGTTTTGAGATGTGTGTGCTGTTTTTTGGACCCACTCGCTGTTCGGTGTGAGATATATTAAAGTGGAGAGTAAGCGGACAAGACGCATCTTCCGTCTCTTGTCTCCTCATTTATTGCACTCCACAACCTCATCTAGTTTTATGTAACATCGCTCTTTCTACAGTCTTTAATGCCCGCAAAATCTCTTCCCTGCCTCAACATGAGAACGACATCTTTTTGTACTGTGGTGGCCACCATCGTGTTTGGACTGAGCGATTCGTGGCAAATCTATAATACAACGCTAGTGGCCGCTGTTAATAAGGTACTGTACCTTTAAGAGAGGGAGGGGTTTTGAGATGTGTGTGCTGTTTTTTGGACTCACTCGCTGTTCGGTGTGAGATATATTAAAGTGGAGAGTAAGCGGACAAGACTTATCTTCCGTCTCTTGTCTCCTCATTTATTGCACTCCACAACCTCATCTAGTTTTATGTAACATCGCTCTTTCTACAGTCTTTAATGCCCGCAAAATCTCTTCCCTGCCTCAACATGAGAACGACATCTTTTTGTACTGTGGTGGCCACCATCGTGTTTGGACTGAGCGATTCGTGGCAAATCTATAATACAACGCTAGTGGCCGCTGTTAATAAAAAACTACACCTTTAACTTGCATTTGTTTACATGCTACTCTTGCCACGACCAATATGGCGGCGCCGTTGACGTATCGCAGCAGCTGACCAAAGCAGCCAATGCACCCTGTAGTATTTCTTTTTTATTATTATTAATGCTTAATTAACAACAACAACAACATACTATAAAAGAAAAAAACATAATAAAAACTATATACACAGGGGTATATCAAATTAACAAACAAGATACAAAAAAGAAAAAAGTCTAAAAAATGAAATTCAAGGCTTTACAATTATAGTCCACCGTTCTTTTCGCTTTGGTGTAGTGATGTTACGTTCTGTGCCGAGGCTTCGGAGCGTATGTCGAGAAATCCTGGAAGCTTTCAGTGAAGCGCGTGTCGAGGCTTGTATCGCTTTAGACAAATTACGCACATTTAACACACATTTGATAGCCCCATTCATTTCAAGTTTATTACACTGTTATGTTATACCATCATTATATACCACCAGACACATTATATTCATATAAATAGATTAGTCTAAGTGATTTTTCTTTCTTTACCGTTATTAATAAGCCTTAAATGGGGCAAAATACAGTGTATCACAGACCACATCAGTAATGTTGTTTTACACTCTTTGGCCACCAGATGGTAATGTGAGCAAATTAAGCTTCGAGAAATGAACCCTTTTATGAGCCACTTGGCTGAAAAGCTTCAATGCTTCATGGGGCTTCATCTCGACACCAATACTGTGGTGTCTCTTGTGCAGCTGCTTTGTAACAATGAAAATTGTAAAAGCGCTATATAAATAAAGTTGAGTTGAGAGAGTTGAGTTGAGTGTTCCTTATACCCTTCAATGTTTCAAAATATTGACCGAGCTCAAATTTCTAGTATTTCTTTATGTCTATGGAGTAAACGTAAACGTCAACTAGAAAGGACCCCAAGTAACAAAGGCCAGCATATCGCCTGTTTATAAATCATAAAGTTATCAAAATAACGCTCGAAGGTGAATGCAAATAGCTGTATTCTCAACAGCAATATTAGTATTCTGGTTGTTTTTTTCTTAAAAACCCATAAAGTGGGTATTTTAAGAGGGGGACATTACAAACATAATCAACTACCTATTTACGCGACGCGCTGTTGTCAGGACCAGCAATCATGGGCTCGAAGAAGCATCGCAGGAGTAGATCGCGCTCTGGATCTAGAGACAGAGACCGCAGCAGAGGCAGAAATGCCCGGTCGAGGTCTCCCGAAGACAGACACGGTCGGAACCGCAGACGAGACCGGTCAGACAGCAGCGGAGATTCCGCAGGGCCGACCCGACACCGAGGCAGAGAGTCCGGCCACTCCAGCGAATCTGACCGTGGGCAGAGAGGCAGAGGAGCGCGTTCAAGCGGAAGATCTAAAGACAGAGATTGGTACTTAAAAACACAGCATTTTTGTTTAAATATATATATATCTTTTAAACAGAGTTTTATCTTTCTTTCTTGTGAAATCAACTTATGATCTCAGCGTATTTTATTGCGTATCTAACAGTATTCATTCATATCACTGTGTTTACTTTCGATTTTCTTATGTGCCCTTTAAATGCATAGTCCAGGGGGTCGTATGAATTGTAGCTATTTATATTTGACAGTTTTGCGGCTTACAAAAATATGTTCAAGTAATACATTTTATCAGTAGGTTTGTGTTCCCTGTTGATCAAACCCATGAACTTTGTGCAACACCAAAGCATTTGTTTGTGTTTAATGTATTGTTTTAGCTCTCCACGTGACAGTCGTAGTGACCACAAGAAACACAAGAAAAAGACGAAACACAAGGATGAGAAGAACAGCAGAAGAAAGAGCAGATCCTCCTCCCGGTCCAGCACAAAGTCCGGGCGAAGCAAAGTGAGAGATGGCAAGAGCAGCAGCGAAAGAGAAAGCAGGAGACGTCACAGCAGAAGTCCCAGCAGAGAGAGACGAAGGAGCATAGAGAGAAGAGACCACGACAGGCGAGGGAGACGCTCAGATTCAGCCGCCTCAAGTTCCTCCAGCTCCTCGGCTGACTCTGATAGAGAAAGAAAGACGGCACAGGGCACTGCCTCGGGCAAGGAGGAGAAGAAGAAACAGAAGGAGATGATGAAAGCACTGGAAACTCCAGAGGAAAAGAGAACCAGACGTTTGGCTAAGAAAGATGCCAAAGAGAGGAAGAAGAGGGAGAAGATGGGCTGGAGTGAGGAGTACATGGGCTACACCAACGCAGACAATCCATTTGGAGATAACAACCTGCTCGGCACCTTTAAGTGGCAAAAGGTGAGCGAGGCTTACTGAATGCTGGGATCCAAATACATAATGGCTTTATAGTGATGTTTAAAGTGACCTTGTCCTGTATGTGTGTTTGTCAGGCTCTGGTGAAAAAGGGCATTGGGCATTTGTCAGAGAAAGAACTGAAGGAGAGAAATAAACTCATCCAGGAGGAAAACCGCAGAGAACTGCAAAAGGTACAAAATGCTTTTTTTGACATTTATACAAACATGTTTACACAAAATGACCTGCAGTTCATTTAAGATATACATATTTGTATTTCTTCACATTTATCCTATGACCTGAGTGTTGCAAGTTGTGTTTTACCAGTTGAGTAACAACAGGTCAAAGAAATGTGCAAAATCTCTATATTCGTGCTTGTTTTTATTATCTTGCGATTAAATTTGTGCAAGCACACTGGGAAATTAAGCTCTTTCTGATTGAAAAAGTTTGTGAAAGTGTCCAAAAATTAAACTTGGGTCATAATTTACTCACCCTCGATGATCCAAATCTGTTTGCTGTTATTTATGTTGTGGAACACAAAAGCAAAATGTTTATATGTCTCTGTGTTCAGGTGAAGCAGCTGCGTCTGGAGAGAGAGCGTGAGAAATCCATGCGTGAGCTGGAGCTGGAGATGTTGCAGAGAGAGAAAGAGGCGGAGCATTTTAAAACATGGGCAGAGCAAGAAGACAACTTTCATCTGCACCAGGCCAAACTGAGGTAACAAACATGCCCCAAATGATGATTTGTGTTAGGATTTAATAGTATACTTGCTGGTGTATTCGAGGGTTAGTTTACCCCAAAAATAACATTCTTGTATCATTTACTCATCCTTATGTCATTCCAAACATTTGTTCTTAAAAAAGGAGTGATATCTAGGAGAAGACTTGAGCTCACCTAGTGTGATGGGAATGTAATGCCTATCTATGATGTAAAACAGGTCTAAGATCCGTATCCGTGATGGTCGAGCGAAGCCCATCGACCTGCTGGCGAAATACATCAGTGCAGAAGATGATGATCTGTCAGTGGAGATGCACGAGCCGTACACCTTCCTCAACGGCCTCACCGCCACAGACATGGAAGACCTGCTGGAGGACATCAAGGTGAGTGTCAGAGAAAGAGAGAGAAAATATATTTTTGGCATCGTGTACTGCTATTTTGGAAAAGGCATGTGGTATGTGTATATACATTTTCTGTATGCGAGGTACTGGTACTGCGTGCTATTTTAAACATGTTTTCAAGTATACAACTCATCATTTAAATGTCTACATTCATCATGGAGGTTTACATGGAGCTGGAACAGGGCAAGAATGTGGATTTCTGGAGGGACATGACCACCATTACCGAAGATGAAATCAGCAAACTGCGGAAGCTGGAGACGTCAGGGAAAGGACCAGGTGCTTTGACATTTACATTCATAATTTATACAGTCTCATAATTGACATGTATGTAAATTTAAGGGGTTTGGAACACTTACATCATGTCTCAGCGTTTCTTCATCTTCTCTGGTAGAAGGTGAGATGCTAGTGAAGGTAGGAAAGAAATTTGATTGGTGCAGAACGTTGTCGCTTTAGACAAATAAGACCCTTCAGACCAAAGAAAAAACTATGAGCACATTTGTAGTTATGCTTTATTTATTTTACATTGAATTACATTGTCTGTAGAGCAGCATATACCTAAAGGGATAGTTCACCCCAAAATGAAAATTCTCTCATCATTTACTCACCCTCATGTAATTTCAAACCTGTATGACTTTATTTCCTCTGTAAAACACAAAAGAAGAGATTTTAAAGAAAGTTGGTAAATAAAAACAGTGGTCCCTATTCACTTTTATTGTACGGACACAAAACCAATGTAGGTCAATGGGGACCAAAGGTTTTCTGTTATAAACATTCTTCAAAATCCCTTCTTTATGTTCTGTCATACAGGTTTGAAATGACATGACGGTGAGTACATTTTTTAAATAATTTTGGGGTGAACTATAAATTATGAATGAAATCCGTATCTCATCTAAAAACTTTTTAAAAATTAAAATTGAATTAAAGTGGCCATAACTCAGATTCTGCATATCTCATGTTAATCTTGAGTATTTACGGAATAGTATAATAGCCTTCAAATATCAGTAGAGTCTGTAAGTTGATCACATTTATAAAAGCCAGATACAGCTGTTTGACTATTTTCAAAAAAATAGTGCGGGGGGGAGGCGGAACTAAAGCACTCAATGCCAACAAAACACAGACATATGACTCAGTTTCACTTACCGCGTGCGCAGGGCTCCAGCCTAACTTTTTTTACTAGGAGCACTGTAGCCCCTGACTGAAATTTTTAGGAGCGCAAGCGGAAAATTTTGGAGCACACCTTAAATCAGCCTGCAATGCAATTATTTCCCCCCAAAATAGCTGTATTACTGACAAATACTTTGATAATAAATACTAGGGCTGCAACAACTAGTCGATAAAATCGATAATAATCGATAATAAAAATAGTTGTCAATGAATTTCATTATCGATTAGTTGGTCTGTGACGTCACTTGCGAGCTGCGCAATTATAAATCAGGCGCGTCTTATTCCCTTTTAAAATTACAATTTTAGACGTGTCTCTCTGTGCAGTATGAGCATTGCAAGTCAGACGTGTCTCTCCGTGCAGCCCGAGCTGCGCTGTTTTTAAGTCAGATGTGTCTCTCCGTGACACATTTAGGAAAAATCTCCAGAATTCTCTGGAACAGTTTTAAATGCGTTAACATTTGTACTGAAATGTAAATATGTGTAAATGTGTTAAAATAGTTTTAAAATACTACCTGTCTATGCATTTAAGGTGGTTTGGTTCTGCTCATCATTTAAAAAGAGACAGAGCTTACAGAGAAGCTTTAAGAGACTGTTTAAACTCTGAATACACCAGACCAAATTAGTACTGAATTCATTTGAACCAACAGAAAACGTGCATGTCATGTTGTATGAAAAAGTTCAAGTTTATATATTGTTTATAGTGTTAAAGCAAAACGACAATTAATACATTCTTATTGTAATTGTATTGTGTATTAAGGACACTTTTCATCATGTTCACAACACAATGTAAAGATAACTTCACATAAACTTCGTTCATTCTTGTTGTGAATGGATTGGAAATGATTCAGTGCTGTCTCAAGTAATCAACAGATAAATGGCGTTTTAACATCTCAAATGTCAAATCGTTCGTCCTCAGGATAAAAAAATGACATCCCCCTTTAAGTACAGTCACACGGCATTTGCTCTGCCAGTCTGATCTTAATGTTGATTACATCTACATGCATTCATCTAGTTAGATGCTTTTATCCAATGTGACTTTGGTCTGTGTACATTTGAAACAAGATACAAAATGGCTCAGCTTTTTCTCGTTGTGTGTGACGGCAGGTGATCGTCGTGAGGGGATCAACACTTCTGTCAGTACGGACGTGCAAAGCGTGTTTAAGGGCAAGACGTACAGCCAGCTTCAAGCTCTGTATGTGAACATCGAGAATAAGATCCAGGCAGGAGGTACCAACCTGGACATTGGCTACTGGGAGAGTCTTCTGCAGCAGGTGCGCGTCTACATGGCACGAGCCAGGTGCGTATCACACTATCTACCTGATCTTATTTGTAAATAAAACCTACAGAGATGATCTTTATGAGTCCCATCAGATGCAGGTTAACATTAAAAGAGGTTTTCCTGTGTTGTGTGTAGGTTGAGAGAGCGACATCAGGATGTGTTGAGACAGAAGCTGTTTAAACTAAAGCAGGAACAGGGTGTGGAGAGCGAACCGCTCTTCCCCATCATCAAAGAAGAGCCGGGGAATGAGCGACCAGTGTGAGTGTTTTCACTTTTACATCCAGAATTTTACAGAATTTATCCAGCACCTTCTGCTTTTGCAAGTATGCACAGTATCGAGGCACACTGTATGGAACTCACTTTCCCATAATGCATTGGGCCTGACTGAAACTTATGAATTCACAAGTATTATCATGAAACTTTTTATAGTCACTTTATTAGTCAAAAGTGTGAAAACTGAAAAGTTACTTTGCATACTACATACTGTCTAACATACTTTTTAAAATAATAGTATGCAGTATGCAATATATACTTTGCTCGTTTCCATCTGAACAGTCAACAGACATCTCAATTCTCTAATTGAGGCGAGGAGAGAGGAGGCTTTCTGAGGAGTCATGAGCGAGGATACACATGTGTTTCGTTTGCGGAAGTGTTTTATCGACTAAACCTGACGCGCGAATAAATTCTCCTCCCCCTGCACATCGTCACATTTTTAGATCATATTCAAACATACATAAATGGGATAATTACGCTTTTATTATTGTAAATGTAGACCTATTTCAGACAGTAAAGTTAATGTTCATATAGTTAATGTATTAATATGGTTCATATTTATATATATTTGACCTATTTCATATACATTTCTGACCACTTTAAGCATGTTTTTAACTTTATTATATTGTAGTGGGGATTATATATCTTCCAAATATTATATCTGCCAAAAGTATGTAGTTAACTTAATTTTTCATATTTTCAATGTGTAGAGTCATCATTAACTGACGGCGCTTTGAAATGACGCTAAAGAGAGCGAGGATATGCCATTTCACTTGTTTTAAAGTGGCCCTAACACACGCGGTTTCTGCCAATCTCATATTAATCTTGAGTACCTATAGAGTAGTATTGCATACTTCGTATCTTCGAAGAGTATTTAGTTTGTTCACATTTATAAAAGATAGATACAGCTGTACGATTATTTCCGAAAGCATACGGCGCGTGCGGGGAGGGGTAGGCTGAACTAAAGCACATTGCTAACAAAACACAGACATCATATATCAGTTTCAAACGATCTCCAAAACAGTGTTATATCCACCGTTTATATAACATCCATCACCCAAATGCAGTGAACAAGCAAACACCTGAACTTCGCGAACGTATGCTCTCTCTCTCTAGCACACAAGTGAAAGTGACGTCTGTGCATGCTCCTCCTGCTCTCCTTGCTGCCGTGTGGGCGTGCTTTTCCGGGAGAATTGTCGAATAAGTAGGGTTGGGAATCTAAATTCGATTCCAATTCTGGAATCGGATCCATAAGAAAGGAATCGGATCCTTTAAAAAAAAAAAAATTTGATTCCACGTAACGATTCCGGACCGCACAGTCACATAATTTTCACGTCATCTGTCAAGACCTGAGTCACCTGACCTTACATAGCCATCTGCGAGGACCTTCCGCTCGAATACTAAAAGTCAGTTCACATGATGGACCGTGGAAGGCGCACTAAAGTGTGGCTGCATTTTGCGAAATCACAAAGCTAAGTGTAATTATTGTGACAAACTTATGTTGCAAGACGGGTGTCACCAGCAATATGGCAAAGCGTCTGCGGTTGGTTCATCGTATCGAATTACAAGAATGCACCGTGTTTGATGCGTTGCGCATCCCGAGTGCCCACACTTCATTAGCCGCCGATGACACTACAACGCCGGGGCCATGCGCACATCAATGTTACCTAATTTTTTTGCGCTATAAAATCATCCTACCTGTTTATTTTATAGTGCTACGGGAATCTAATATAGTGTATTTCCATTGTTAAATCATTCTGCATATTTATTTCATACTGGTAGTACAATATGATAGGGTATTGCGCAGTAAATTAATCCTACATGTTATTTTATGCTGGTAGGACTATCTGACAGGGTATTTACGCTGTACACTTATTTTATGTGTTTATTTTAAGCTGGTAGGACTATCTGACGGTATTTTGCATTGTAAAATCATCCTACCTGTTTATTTTGTCTATGTGTTTTAGATTATATTAAGTTTTGCCCTGCGGTAGGAAAATCTGACAGGGTAGGACAATTCGACAGAACACCGGCACATGATGCTACACGTGAGTCCCCCTTCTCCCTCGCTTCGAAAGGATGGCTCACACAGGACACTTTTGTGTGTGTTCAGCTGTAACTAATGGCACAAAATAAATATTTTTGATCTTGCTTGACTTTTATTACTTTTTCACCGCTTTGGAATCGAAACTAAGAATCGTTAGGAATCGGAATCGATAAATTTGAAACAATGCCCAACCCTACCAATAAGGGACTAAGAAAAATTGTTACGAAACAGTTTTATATGTTCGAAAAAAACTTTCCGAAACCTGTACGATCGCTGGGGGAGTGTATTGAGCACAGAAATACTACGTAATACGCCCAACTCGTTTTTGACAAGTTGACCATGTTAAGCATGAGAAGACAGCACGTTTAACATTGTAAAGAAGTCAGAACACATGACACATCGTTGCAGCACCCCTTTAATTCTTCCATCCTCCGTCTTTTCCTTGCACCCTTCCCACACATTCTGAAGGGGTGGGGCTAAGATGCGAGGAAGGGAAACGAGGATGCACAAATAAGAATTGAGAAGCACCCAATGTGATTTGTTCAATGTCGTACACTAGTGCTGGAGGGACAGAGTCTTCACACAAGGAGACGGGCAGCCCGCAGCAAGGAACCAGTCAGATGACGGAAGACAGAGAAAGGGTGGAAAAAAGGCTGAAGGGAGGAGAGGGTGAGCGGTCTGGAAGGAGCTCTCCTGAGGAGAAGAGAGAAGGTGAAGGAGGAGAAGATGGAGGGGAGGGGGGAGAGAAAGGTGAAGCCCCGGAGGCCGTGTTAACAGAAGAAGATCTGATCCAGCAGTCTCAGGCGGAGTACGACTCCGGACGGTACAGTCCCACCCTCCTGCAGTCCTCGGAGTTACCGCTGGACACTCACGTCACCGATGTGGATGAAGACATGCAGAGACTCCATCTGGCCCGGAGACAGATGCAGGTCACAGGTGAGGGTCTCGATATTACATTTACCAAAAAATGACAAACCACATGTTTGAAATTTTACTTTTAAGTTTGCATTCCTATGATTTGCTAATGCAACATTTATTCCCTCTTTCCGCAATAGGTGACGCGAATGAAAGCGCAGAGGACGCATTCGTGCGGCTTGCCAAAGAAGGCATGGGCGGCGACGAGGCCCAGTTCAGCGTCGAAATGCCCCTGACTGGAAAAATGTACCTGTGGGCCGACAAATACCGTCCTCGCAAACCTCGCTTCTTCAACCGCGTCCACACCGGCTTCGAGTGGAACAAATACAACCAGACGCATTACGACTTCGACAACCCGCCGCCCAAAATCGTCCAGGGCTACAAGTTCAACATCTTCTACCCAGATCTCATTGACAAACGCTCAACACCGCAGTATTTCTTGGAGCCCTCCCTCGACAACAAAGACTTCGGGATTCTGCGTTTTCATGCCGGGCCGCCGTACGAGGACATCGCGTTTAAGATCGTGAATCGCGAATGGGAGTATTCTCATCGCCATGGTTTCCGATGCCAGTTCTCCAATGGCATCTTTCAGCTGTGGTTCCACTTTAAGAGATATCGCTATAGAAGATAATAATACGCACTCTGTGATCAACATTGTACATTATTGGCTCAGTTTTACAAAAACATAAATTTAATGGCCTGTGTTTTGTATCAGCAAGGTGTTGAATGTACCACCATCTTACGTAAATCTAAACAGAATAGTATGTCAGGGTATTTGTTTATTGATGCCACATGTATCCCTGTTAGTGAGAGAACAAGGGTTTTAATGGAATAAACTTGTATATTGAAGATATCAGTTTAGAAATCCTGTTTTGTACATTTCTCATATAGCAGGCACAAAACTTGTTTTTCATTCATTTGAAACCTTTTGTTTGCGTTTCGAATGCCTGGATTTGTCTACAACAACTGTTCTTCCTCTTTCCTATTTTTTATTCTTAGTATAAAAAGTATAAAAGTAAACATTAGGGACCTAAGGATACATTTTTTTTGTTCGTTTAAAAGAAAAATAAATTGTTTTTGCTTAAATAGTTGCTTTGAGGGACAAATATGTCATGTGTTTTATAGGTTGTAAACATTAATGTTCATCATTCCAGGTCACCAAAAGTTTGAAAACACTGCTTTAAGAAATGGGTTCATGTGATAAAAGACCCTAAAACCGTACAAAGCATTGAACAATTTTGCATTGAATCAAAGTTTCAATGCAAATGACTCTGACTGAAGTCTTGTTAATCTGTATCTTTAACAGAACAGTCATTCTTTTCTGTTTTAATCCAGTGTGTTAAAAGCTGCACGTCTTTGAAATACAGGACGTTCATTCTTGCTCATCTGGAATTTCCATCGAAGGCAACATGTCATAGAGGTGACGGTTATGCCCATTTCAGGTTTTTAACAAGACAATGTACTGCCTTAAAACTCCCAAATGTCTTGAGAAAGCATTGTTATCGTTGCAACTGTCTGTAGGCCCTGTTTAAGGATTGAAGAATGACATTAGGAGCGAATGTTCATTCAAGGACACAAAATCATTTAGACTATATGTTTAGTCAGATTTTATAACTGCAAAAAGAAACCCGCACCATTGGGCTTGGTGTGCTGAACAAAAGCCTAAGCGTTACATTAGCGAGTCAAATCTCAGATTCATTATCTATATATTGCAATGAGACCTGAACTGTGGAACCGGTCATGGTTGCCAGTCTGTCGGTTTCTTTAAAGTCAGAACATCGCCGGTCATTTAAATGGTTGTTATTGCTGTTCTTGTTCCTTGATGATGCTAGTTGATGGTCTTCAGTTCGGTTACCATCGACGTGGTCGACTTCAGACCTGTTCATCGGACCCCTAGAACAGCACGGCAATGGTAGATGACCTTTGTATAGATTCCAAATGACTAGCCCAACCAACGTCAGTGTCAAGATCACTACCGTGGCTATTAAGGAGTTTTGTTTTTCTCGAACGTCATGCAGTGATGCTGTAGTTCCAGTTCCTGCCCACGGTTTCAGATCGTACGCGACGTGCCGTGTTCTGTATTTCTGGTGGAGGAGGGTTTCGATGGAATCGCAGGTGTAGTGGCCGCAGTCGTCCATTGAGGCGTTGAAGATCATCAGTCCGTCTGAGAGGATCTGGAAGGTCTTTGAAGCTGTGATCGGTCGTTCGTTCACCTGCCATTCTACCTGTGCCAGGTTGGAATACGGCTGGCACCAAAGTTTCACGGTATTGCCGAGGAAAAATGAGATGTTCACTGGTTTACTGTCATCTGAAACAGAGTTTGGGTGTAGTTGTAAATTAATTTCTCTTTGATGGTTTATAGATCACTTTCAACATTATGATACATCACAAACCTAATTGTGGACATCTACTGGCGTTTCCCTCCTTTACACTCTGAATCACAGAACTGTGGTTGAAAAAAAGAGATATTTTCTGTCACGAAAAAAGGTCTAATTTCACATTGTCATGTCCCTCCCAAAATATTTTTAGCAAATTTTCATTATTTTTTTAATTCCCATTGTCATCCCGTACAAAAAAAAAGAAGCTAAATCTGCTATTGGTATAAGTATGAATACTTTCAATCTATGTTTTATGTTTACTTCTCAGAACAAAGTTGTAAACTTGTGTTCAAGCTTACTGTTTCACAAAATATAATTGAACTTTTCTTTAGTATAACTAAACTTGCAATTTGCAGTACAGCAAATATTACCACGATAATCTAATGACAATTAAACAACTTGCCACATTTTTAGGAAATAAAGGGATGGTTACATTATAACGCTTTTGAAGAGCTTGAGAAGAGGTGGTCACAATCCATTGTAACCAGAAAAACCAATACACTTTAAAAATCCCTGTTTGGTCCTGAAAACCATGTGGGGTTTGAATAACGTGGGTAAGCAAATAATAAGACGCTTTCATTTTGTGGTGAACTATTCCTTTAAAGCAATAGGAACCGCAAGATGGTTTTGCTTCATGTCATTAATATCACAATGCAAAAAATAAAACCTGTAAATAAGCTTATTTTTTGTGGGTGCATCATGATCACGGGGTAAAACTATGAGCTGAATGTCAGGTTTGTGAGAGCCACCTGATATGTTTTTCTCTTTACCTGTCTCTGTGTGAGGTGTTTACGGTAGAGCAGCGGTCTGTGTCGAGGTCCCAGCCGCAGTACGGATCTCTTGCCAGGATGCAGTCCAGACAGGTGTGATACCGCCCACACTCGCTAACTGACACCTGCACCACGCCTGCATCTGAACCCGCATACAACTGCTGCTGAAATAACAACACACACAACTGTTGCATTAAAAAGAAAAGACTAGTTATTTTCAACATGTACAGCCGCAGAAAAAAATAGGTGACCAATCTATATTTTCATTTTAAATCAGTGTTTCTAGATATATTGTGGCCATCCCGGTCCAGTGTTTGTTGAATTTCAACAAAATCAGGAATGACAAAGTCATCCAACAGCAATGTAAAAGACTGACAGCATGACAAGATACATGAAAACTGATAAAAATTCAGGTTATCACATAAAAAATTACTTTTGAACTTTTCCTAAATACATGTAGAAATATTACTGTTGTGTTGCTTAAAAGTAAATCTGAACTTGTTTTCTTTGCAGTATTTGAGATGTGAAAAAATACAGAGCATCTTTTCTGTTATTTTCACCCTTCTCCACTTTTCATTTTCTGCAAATAAATGCAGATAGAAACAATATTTGAAATTTGGTTTCTGAAATGGTCTCTTAATTTTTTCCATAGCTGTATGTATAAAGGACAATAACTTTGACTCATGCCTTAGCTAAATATAACACAAAATCTTTCCATAGCTTCAATTCTAGTCCCACACATAGTTTTGCAGACTACACTTATTGTTGGCTCCTTAAACGACATGTTAAATGCTCTCTCGTTATAAAGTCATTTCGTCTGCTAAAGAAATAAATGTAACGTAGTTGTGTTCACTGTGCTGCATAACAAGTATACAACTATACTTAGAGTATTTTGATACAAGATCAAGTACAAGTATAAAAGTGTGAAAATATTTCAAGTACTTAGACTTTTCTCTCAGTGGTCGGTATATGTAGACTTTTCCAGTCAAGTGCACTTTAAGTGTAATTTTAAGTATACATTTCTGAGATACACAAGGTATACTTTCTTATTTTTAGTTTAGAAGTAGTATACTGGTGGCACACTTGAATTAACTTATTTTTTGGAAAGGGCCATATAGAAACAAACAGACAGAGAGAGTATAAAGTCAGTGTGACAAAGCTCATTTAAATGCACTGATCTATGGTCTGTTTGATACCGTGGTGTTGGAAAGTCGTAAGATCTTGATGGGCTGTGAGGATTCAAAGAGTTGAATCTCCTCCATGATGACCATCTCTCCATCATAATTCACAGCTTTCAGCACCGATCCGCTCTCTGGTACAAAAAACAACAAAATATATTATATTAGTTTCATTGCTTTTAAAAAAAACTTTACGATGTGTGAGTGATCTTTACTTGTGCCGATGAACATGACGTGATGGCTATCTCCGTTCCGGTCAGTCGTAGTGGCCACCACAATTCTGGTAAAAGCGGCGCCTGTCCTCACCAGCAGGGGGCGCTTTCCTAGAGGCTTAACTTCCTGGTCCATCAGATGGTTGTCTTTAATAAACTGCAGTGTTTTATCCGGCAGCTCCAGTGACTTAGTGATTCCCTTTGATCTGGCATAATCATCAATGCACTATAGAGACAGAAACGAAGTGAAGTTACGTTGGTGATCTCTAGCGGTATTACTGTAAATGAATGAAAAACTCACTGCTCCGGGTCGGGGGTCAGGCAGATCAGATGTGTACACCAACCACTTCACAAATGACGTCTCCATGTTAACAGGCACCTTAAACTTGCCTTTTGAGAACACGGCCTTGATGTCTTCGATTCCATACGCACACACCGCAGAGGATTGAGAGGAGTCCCTTACAATTGAACACACCACAACATTGTGATCAAAGAACGCTAATAAATGTGACCCTGGACAACAAAACCAGTCCTATGGGTCAATTTTTCGAAATTGAGATTTTTACATAATCTGAAAGCTGAATATATAAACTTTCTATACATATATGAGTTGTTAGAATAGGACAATATCTGGCTGAGATACAACAGTTTAAAACTCTGGAATCTGAGAGCGCAAAAAAATCAAAATATTGAGAAAATTGCCTTTGAAGTTGTTAATCAGGGGCACTGTTATGGAAGTATTTCAATGCCATTAGTCTTTGAAGCAAAAAAGCATGTTGAATTACCACTAATCAAAAATAAATCTGTTGCATTACTATGGAAGTATTTCAATGCCATTAGTTTTTGAAGCAAAAAAGCATGTTGAATTACCACTAATCAAAAAAAAAAGCTGTTGCATTACCAGTCCTTGCATTTTTAGAGTCTGCAATTCAATATGGTTGTATATTTAAGCTGTGAATATTTCAAATTGAAACATTTCACGCACAATTTCACCGTTACAAAGTTCAATAATCAAAATTCGCCTTTTAAATTTAACTTAAAAAATTCAACTTGTTATAAAATACAACCTTTAATTTTCGACAGACAATTTTCAGTCCATATTATTTCGGTTTAAAAATTCGCTTCCACAAATTCAGTGGTTCAAATTCGACTTGAATTTCAAAGTTTCACATCCGGGAATCCCAGGAGAAGCAATAGAGCGCCGATTCCCCCAATGCATGATCTCTACCTGCTGCCTGACTGCTTCACCAGCAGGTGGTGCAAGTCGCTTCTGACGAAGACCAAAGCAAGAAATGCAGATACTTTTTATATGTTTGCAGCACAGTCCATTCATCTGCTCGATTAAGTGAATTTATTTGATCTCATAGATCTCTTCTTATGCATCATCAACATCAGAAATTTTAGGTTTCCTGCTCTGGCTCGAAGGAATTAAGTTATTTTTTACTTCAGCACATCGTGTTCACATAAATACTATGCATCATCAGCATTTACAGGACATGTATTGTGTTTGAAGCGGTCAAATAACTGAGATCTCAACTAGGAGCTTATTGACAAATGCTCTGATTTTAACGCGTACTCTCCCATGTGCTTCTGTTTATATGACGTAGCTGCAATCTCAATAAACATTCTTTTTATTTTCCTTGCATGATCTTGTTTTAATTTGAGACTCTCAGAACATGCTGGATGTTGTGGAATTGTGGAAACGTTCGTTTGTTAATACGAGACAGAAAAACTGATATTTTAGCCAAGCGAACTTCTTGAGCAGGCCAGATAAAATAGACCAGATAAAAATAGTCAGCACTTTCTTTAGAACCCGACTAGACCCGAAACGTCTTGTGCAGCCTGCAGCCAAGCAAGATACCTCACGGCGTTATGGATCTATACGCGCAAAGATAAAAACTTTTGTTGCATGCTGTGTGCGTTTCCCAATAATGTGCCACACACGAACATGCGAGTATGACTACACGCTAATTGCTTGAGTTGCTGTCTGTTCATTAAATGCTAAAATGTCAATCACTCACGGTATATTAACCTAATTATGTCTTGTAAAGTTTGGCGTAACACATATTTGTTGTTTACCTAACCATAAAATGTAATTAATTTGTGTCTTTCGGGGCGATTGGTAAAAGCACATTCATTATAAATTACCAGAGACCCGATGCCATATCGGACACGACCTGTGCCCAAGGCATATTTTGTCAACGTTTTAGACCCGAAGCCGCTGGGACACATGAGGACCTCTCTAACATACACCTCAACGCAAGTCAGTTTGCATGGCCGAGCAGTGAAAAATATATTTAATTACTGGTCAGAAAACAATATGAGTGCTCCATGGCAATATACACAACTATCTGTAGATGTTGCTGTTTGGCGCATTGTATTTCGTATACTTTTATATTAGGCTATAGCCTTTCTTTTTAATTAGCTTACCCAATACTATAACATATCAAAACGAAATTACGATTTGGTATAATAATTTTTAATCTATATGCTCACATAATAAGTCAACATATTGTTAAATTTATGCATTTTAAATGACAGAAATACACTGAAACCACGTTGGAGAAACACGTAATGTACGTGTCTAAAATGTATGTGTACAGTTCAGTTAAATGATCAAATTTACCCTCTTTAAACTTACGCTAAACATTTAGCTGAATATCCACAACATGTATGGTGGCATGGTGGAACAAAAACGTTATAAGCTTGCAAGATTTGCTAAGTGCCTTTAGCCTACTCTGTCCCTTTAGCGTCCACGGACCACGCCATCACGGCGGTGTACCGTGCTAAAACGCTTAATGTTGCTTAATCTTCAGACCAGATGATTAGCCTACACCTTTTTAATAACCGTAGGCTACAGAAATGCGGAAGAGCCCTAATGCAAAAAGCACAAAATGACACAATGAGAATTTTAGCATGTCCCGCCGTATTTCTCACATAATACCAGAACTAATAGGTATATGTGTCTTTATTGTTGCAGTATTTCAGTTTGTTTTTTATTCATTCGTTCATACAATAGGTTATAATTGGCTTTATTGTGTTTGCGTTCTGAGATTTCAGATGAAAAGTATAGGCATAATTATTTCCATTGATATTTCTCTTTTAAGTGGTGTAGTTATTCGTTTGTTTAAGTTACATTTATATCCTACATTTACTAAATATTTTACAATTACTTTTTTTTTTTAATATTGTTATTTATATTGTAGATTATTTTACGTTCTGATGAAAAATTGTTCATGGCTTGTTCTTACATCTGTTTTCACTACTATTTTAGTTAGCCTACTACTATTGTCTGTTTAAAATGTATAATGATTGCTATTTTTCCTATTTAGTTTTAAACCGAAAAAAAAAAATTTATTTGAATTTAAATGTTAAGTTTATTGTGATGGTGTTATGTAACTAATGTAATGATTTAAAAACTTGTTGTCTTGTTTTCTGGCACATTTAATCAGATACCATTGCATGTGTCATTCAAATAGCTTCATGCAATTAGCTTATTTTATTCAAACACAGTATGATTCAGTAATTCACTGTAACATACAATTTTCTCATCCTCGATACTCAAACCATTTTTTGATGACTTAAGTTCGTGCTTATCAAAAGCACGATTTTATGTTTGCATTTGGCTAGCTACAGAAATTATATTTTGCGTGCATATGATACGCATGTGTTTTGCGTGCACTTTTTATGTAGCCTACATACCGACTTAACCCACACCATCTTAACCAAGGGGGTAATCATATGCACGTAAAAAGTAATGAATGCGTATAAATAGCAAGCCAAATACAAACATAAACTCTTAAACCTGGCTCAGACTACAGGAGTTTTAAAATCCGGAAAGATTAAAAATTCTGGTTGCAGCACACACATAAGGAGAATCTTGACAGATTCTCTTATTTAAAATCTTAAACAAGCTCACACTCATCAGTGTACAACTAAATTACACATATTTTACATATCCATAGGATATGCAGTTTTGTAAAAGGAGCTAATAGTAACCGTTTTAATGGGTTTACTATTTTTAGATGTTGACATCACATCTACATTTGAATCTCTTTTTCAAGCACTACAAAAATAGGTTTGCCCTTTGTAAACTTGCATTTATGAATGTGAAATGTCCAGATAAGAAAACGTTGGGGCGTAAAGTTGTGTTTATAAATAAGCCTAAAGGTAGCAAGTGCAAAAATAAAAATTTAGAAAGTTTGATTGGAAGTTTTTTTATTTCATAATTGCACATCAAAAGACATCTAAGACACCCAAACTACAGGATAATATTAAGATTATCATACCAGAGGACGCCTCTTACGTCATCTCACCGGGAAACAGAAGTAAACAAAGGGACATCGCAAAGTTAATTTCACGTGATCTCACCTGGCAACGGTTGTGTAACGTCTTTGTCGCTCTCTGAATGATTCTCTGTCTGTCTGTCCAAAGCCGCGGGAACGTATTTTGAGCAGGGGGTGCTATAATGCTTTTTGCTAGGGCTGAAGTTATGACTGTGCTTTGGGCGAGCCGCTTAAGTTTAATGTTAATAAATAACGGAAGAAAAAAAATAGTTGCTGCCGAGAATAAAGATGAATGCCAATGTGATTATAAGATACAGCATAAAAACAAACACATAAACGCATGTTATCTGTATGCCTATAGCCAAATAACAATCTGTTGAACGAAACTACAAGCTGCGCGTTAGCAGTTAACTTACCCGGTACATTTAAAACCGACGCGACTTCTCCCCAGCTCTTTTCCTTATCTGTGCGGTTGTGGTATGTTTTGGAGGATACATTATATAGACAATCATGCTGTTGCCACAAGTTGTTCTTCCATCTCCGCTGTCCAACGTACCCTTGCAGGAGCTTTCGCGGTCGACATTTTTAAAGGTCTGTCAGTCACCTCCGTCACCTTGCAGATGTGCCTCTCATTGGCTGTTGCGAAAGTACCAACGTCATCACCCCGATTTAAAATCCTAAATATCAAACATGTTTGATATGATCGGGGCGGCCCCGATTTCTCTCGGAGCAGATCGGGAGGTGTAAGATTCGATCTGTGAACGCCTCACATTACGTGATAATCTGGGCCGAACTCGGACCCGATCGAGGTTCTGGACCCGATTTTTTCAAAGATTCTCGGGAGGGGAAATCGGGGTAAATTCTGGCCGAGAATCCTGTAATCTGAGCCAGGCTTTACTGTGCGTTCAGACCGCCGCCGTCGAGAGCGTCAAAGTGGCCGGAAGTCATTCATTTTCAATGTGAGCCGGCGGCGAGCAGCGGCGAGGAGCGGCGCGGCGCGTCTTGGCCGTTGAGGGCGTCAAGGAGAGTTGAAATCAGGTCAACTTTATGGTAATGAGCTATGACGCGGTTCGGCGGCAACCAATCGGAACGTAGAAGTCCATCTCTTGAGATGATTCCAGAGAAAGCAGCCCTGTAAACTTTGGTTCCGACCACATTAGTTCCCAAGCAAAATGGAGGAGAAGTTGATAACTGCTGTGGCGGGTTTCCCAATCCTATACGATGCGTCCCTGTTTGCGTACAGGGACATAAATAAAAAAAATGATGCGTGGACCAAGGTGTCTGAGATTGTTTGTGTTCCTGGTGAGTTGCTGATGATTTTACGTCATTAACGTTATACATTTTCTGTAAATAAGCGGAAATTTCATGCTAACTTTAGCGCCAGAGAATGCAAAACAGTGTTACTGCTGCAGAGTATTATTTCGTTAGCAAACGTGTAACTACAATAAAGTTTTTTCCACCGATCAATTTCTTGTGGTCAGTCTGCACAAGATCAACACGCTTGTTTGCTTTGAGGCCCCTTTAAATACAAGATAAGATTACGATCTACGTCAGAGCGTCAGTGCGCCCAAGACTCTTTCTACAGCGTTGTTGGCAGGGCAGCCAGAGCGATTTTTGACGCGCTCAACGGCTGCGGTCTGAACGCACAGTACGTGTGTAGTTACTATTGTAGTTACACGTTTGCTAACGAAATAATATTCTGCAGCAGTAACACTGTTTTGCATTCTCTGGCGCTAAAGGTAGCATAAATTTCCGCTTATTTACAGAAAATGTATAACGTTAATGACGTAAAATCATCAGCAACTCACCAGGAACACAAACAATCTCAGACACCTTGGTCCACGCATCATTTTTTTTATTTATGTCCCTGTACGCAAACAGGGACGCGTCGTATAGGATTGGGAAACCCGCCACAGCAGTTATCAACTTCTCCTCCATTTTGCTTGGGAACTAATGTGGTCGGAACCAAAGTTTACAGGGCTGCTTTCTCTGGAATCATCTCAAGAGATGGACTTCTACGTTCCGATTGGTTGCCGCCGAACCGCGTCATAGCTCATTACCATAAAGTTGACCTGATTTCAACTCTCCTTGACGCCCTCAACGGCCAAGACGCGCCGCGCCGCTCCTCGCCGCCGCGCTCACATTGAAAATGAATGACTTCCGGCCACTTTGACGCTCTCGACGGCGGCGGTCTGAACGCACAGTTACTATAGATAGGCAGTACTAGTAGATCGGGTAGGATATTTAAATAATTAAATTAATATTATAAATGTATGAATAGTCCACTGATTCCAGGCCACCTGGAATTGTCCCCGTGCTCCATGTCCGTTCCAGGGCTGATAGTGGTGAGCTAAGCTGCCAGTACAAGAAACAATTATTTTTTTCTTGATGATGCATAAGAGATCTATGAGATCAAATAAATTCACTTAATCGAGCAGATGAGTGGACTGTGCTGCAAACATATAAAAAGTATCTGCATTTCTTGCTTTGGTCTTCGTCAGAAGCGACTTGCACCACCTGCTGGTGAAGCGGTCAGGCAGCAGGTAGAGATCATGCATGGCGGAATCGGCGCTCTATTGCTTCTCCTGGGATTCCCGGATGTGAAACTTTGAATTTCAAGTCGAATTTGAACCACTGAATTTGTGGACGAATTTTTAAACCGAAATTATATGGACTGAAAATTGTCTGTCGAATATTAAAGCTTGTATTTTATAACAAGTTGAATTTTTTAAATGAAATTTAAAAGGTGAATTTTGATTATTGAATTTTTAAACGGTGAAACTGTGTGTGAAATTTTTACATTTGAAAAAATCACAGCTTAAATATGCAACCATGTTGAATTGCAGAACCTTAAAATGCGAGCACTGTTAATACAATGCATTTTTTTTCAGTTAGTGCTATTCAGCACGTCTTTTTGCTTCAAACACATTTGTCTCTATTTTACTTCCATACACTGTGGCAGACCATCCACTCACAAAAATAAAGTTTTTATATATTTAAGGTAGGAAGTTTACAAAATATCTTCATGGAACATGATCTTTACTTAATATCCTAATGATTTTTGGCATAAAAGAAAAATCGATAATTTTGACCCACACAATGTATTTTTGTCTTTTACTAAAAATGTTCCCGTGCTACTTAAGACTGGTTTTGTGATCCAGGGTCACAAATAGTCTGTCAATCTAATCATAAAGGTATAGACTCAAACTCACGATTGTGGGGTGAAGACCACATAAAAAACGCAAGTGGTCCAGTTGCCAGGGCACAGGTGAAACGCATCCTGGACCAGATAAGGCAGCTTGGTGTTTGGTACAGAACAGTCGAGCCTCGCTTTCAGGAAAGATGTCCACTTTCTTTGGAGTGTCCTCTGGCCACCCAAGTCCCCCTGTTGAGAATAAGAGCATGTCGCATGTTACAAATACTGTGTAGTGATTCTAATGTTGCAGTCTGCATTAGGACATAAACCCATCAGCATAAGACATTAAAAAGACATGTCACAAATTGGATCTCTTTAATATCTCAGTCACGTTTCCCAGATATCAGCTTAGATGGAAACTTTTGCTCAAATCTCTTCAGAAGAGATCTCTACAATGTCAACAAACTGAGCTCAGATTTGTCAAGTCTGCAATCGAAAGTCATTATTATTGAAGATCTCAATAGGAACTCAAACATTTCTCATCAAATTTACCCAAATCCAGATTATTGTGCTTTACCTTGCACACGCGGGCCACCCGAGAGACGTCCACCTTGCTGTAGGAGTCATATTCCACTGCTGCTTCAGTGAAGAAGAGATAGATCTTGTCATCGTCTCCCTCTGGGTTGTTTTCACTCTCCGGCATGTGAGCCATATGGATGAAATTCGGTTCTTAAATGACAAAAGAGATCATGAGATTCCCCTACAACCACTCTTGTTTCTCAGTACAGACTGTGCATTCCTTGTTGGAATGTTTGTACTTCAAAAGTACTTGAAAAATGATTTCACTGTAAACCAATAAATGCCTGACTGAATGACCCTGCCGCAGCTCTATGGGTCACTCTGTTGCAAATCAACCAAATTTTGTTAAATTCCCCACCTAAAATATAATTTTTATTATTATAGCAAGAAAAAATAAAGAAAGAAAGAAAAATGAAATACCATGGATGCATGTTTTCTGCGTAAAGGTGCTAAAAGATTCTTCACAGCGATCCCATAGAAAAAACGTTTTTGGTTCCACAAAGAACCATTCAGTCAAATGTCCTTCAAAGAACCATCTCTTTCTTACCTTTTTATAATCTGAATTGCCTTTTTTCCGCCACAAAGAATCTTTTGTAAAACAGAAAGGTTCTTCGGATGTTAAAGGTTCTTTATGGAACCATTCAGACAAAAAAGTTCTTTGGCATTGTGAAGCGCCTGGCTCCATGTGCAAAGAGTTGTACCCATTTTTTAATGGTCGAAAATTAAATGTGGGTCACTTGGCATGACCCACGGCTAATTTTTGAGTTGACACAGATTGACCCTATTGTGTGTGTGTGTGTGTGTGTGCGTGCGTGTGTGTGTGTGTGTGTGCGCGTGTGTGTGTGTGTGTGTGTGTGTGTGTGTGTGTGTGTGTGTGCGTGTGTGTGTGTGTGTGTGTGTGTGTGTGTGTGTGTGTGTGTGTGTGCGTGCGTGTGTGTGTGTGTGTGTGTGTGTGTATGTGCAGTTATTCATAACTCACCACTGAGCCAGTTAGCTGTAGCATCTGTGCGTATGATTTCGTCTGAACTGCGCATCATGGCGAGCTCTGAGCCACGAAAATTCATTGATGTGGCGGAGTACAGCACTCCTTCTGTGAAAGGCCCGAGTCAACCGTGTTAATAGTTGTGTTTTATTCAGTTATTTGTGCAGATATTTCGAAAGTGCTGTGTTTACATGCTTTAGAACAACTAGCACTATCACCAATGCGTTCATGTATCTTCTCTGAATAGTCTGATACGTACCGACCAGCGCAGATGTGTAACCCTGAAAAGGGTCGAATGGACATTTTCCTTTCCCGTCTTCTTGTGTGTCCTCCAAAACCAGCTGTCCACCAGCCCAAGACTATAGAGAATACCATACATTACAACAAATACGTTAAAACCTGGGGCTGGTTGCATAAACGGCATTTAGAAGTTCTTAGAAGTTAGTCATCTATTTTTTTCTTCAAGACTGGTCATAACTTCTTTAAGTTTCATAAATAGGTAGATTGGTCTAATTAAAATATAAAAAGTAAGACTGATTAGTCCTAACTGATTGCTAGTCAGTGAGACGAGTTGTTAAGACCCAGGCTGCGTCCAAAATCGCATACTGTGACAGTACGTCCTGAATTTGAATATGTGCCTACCTATCGGCCGTTAAAACAGTACATTATGTAGTATGAGTGGGTGTAGTATGAATACATTTCAGACATACTGTGTCCGCCATGTCACATGACCCGTATGCTCTTTGAACTATGACGTATTAACAACAACCTATGCGTGAGTGTTTATAAAAACATAATTTAGTCACGAGAAATTCATTTTATTGGCACTTACATTGAAATGGACACCCGCCTTTAAATTTTCTGCTATATTTATTTGATTTACTTTTGAAATTTGACCGTTGCTCATCTCCTGTGGCATCATGGGATAGATAAGTGTCCATCCGATCCACACTCACGAATCTCAGCGGAAGTAGTAGACCATCCGGGTATTTACTGAGGTTTCGGACATACTATTCATGACTCATACTCATTTTCACCTACTATATAGTATGGAAGTAGGCGATTTCGGACGCAGCCCCAGTCTCAACTCAGCGGCTAAGTTTATGCAACTGGACCCTGACAAAGACCATTTCACATCTAAGTGACTAACATTGAGTGATGAGACTCACCAAATAGCCACAGGTCGGGTTAAATGCTTTGGTTCCACAAACGTACATCGTGCCATCGTCCTTTTTATGAAGAATCCTAATATAATTTTTACATTCGTTCTAAAACAAACAAAACACAATGTATTGTATTGCAATATAAAATATGGCTGGAGACCAACTAGAAATAAAAGCAAAGCTACTTGATATTTGAAAGGGAAAACGCATGATATGATGCATAAAAACGTTGGTGTCAAATATTCACTGTTAAAGTCTTTACAGTATGGACACAAATTTTAAACAACAAAAGTAAATGTTTTTTATAAACTGACGCAAGGAAACTTACATCATGTCTACACCGGCACAATGCAACGCGACAAAATACAATAAAATGCATTACATTTACATTTAATCATTTGGCAGACGCTTTTATCCAAAGCAACTTACAAGTAGGAGAGCATATAAACATTTTGTCAATGTTAGAACCCATTATAATTGTACATTTTGTCCACACTGGATGCGGCTCAGACAATTTCATTAGAACAAGCCGTGTGTGTCGTGTCGCATCGCGTCTGATGTACACGGTGTAAGAGTTCAGAGGTGAAAGCTCACCGTAGCATCTTTTCCTTTTTTGACACATTCGTCTTTCTGCTTGTCTGTGACTTGCCACTTCACCTGAAGAAAATAAGCACATAAATAATATGTTCATTGCTTGTGCAGTGGCATAAAAGCAAGTGAATATCACGATAACCAAATTTTTGTATTATGACCTCACCATGGCCTTCTTGAATGTGATATCATCTAGATCGAGGGCAAAAATAGCCTCTCTGGCACCCAGGATGAGCAGATTGAGATCTTCCCTCAACAGCATCGTGGTGTAGTTCAAAACACCCTCCTCGCGAAATGAATGTCCTCCATTGCCTAGCAACAGTGAAAGGCCAGAGTCAAGGGCAGAAGTTGCCAATGTTTGGAAATAACAGAAAAGCCACACATAGAATAACAGAACTACGTAGTATGACAAAACAAATGTAGACAAGGCCAGATTGGCTAATAGGGAGGGCCTGGAAGATTCCCAGTGGGCCGGTCTGTTTTCGGGCCGTTAGGACCGGTGTAGTTATGCTACTGAAGCGGCAGACAGGACGGATCACAAACGCATGGGCCGAAACGTAAAAGCAAATTTGGACAGACGGATTAGACGTATTAGATTAGAAAAGCGTTTCGAAATGACAGCCAAATCCCCCCCCCTCTATGGAATGGATGAAGGGCCGCTCTTGGTCAACTCCCAATCCGCCCCTGAACGTAGAGGTAAAGTAAAGTAGGTATTTCAAAAGAGCACAGGGAACAAACCTTTTTACACGGTTTAAAATATTTGCTATACCTTAATTTTTGCTAAAACATATTGCCAATTTAGCATTATGCTATTCATCTACATATATAAGACATATATAATTCTTCTTTCTGCTTATTTTATTGTTTAAAAGCCTTATAATTCTCTTAATCTTACTTTTTTTGGATTTCATTCTATTTTTATGTTCACTTTTATTGTTATCCCTAAACTAGTTGTATTGCATACTGTTTATTGCATCCCTAGTTTTTCGGATCTTACCATAGTGGAAATACCACGGTTTTCTTTTTGGTAAAACGATTTATGGATATGGTAAACAAACATGGTGTCCAAGTGGCCCAATTTCATACTTAAGCCATTCTTAATAATGTATGAATGTTAACACGTGAAATAACAAGCTATCAAAACAATTGCCATGTACCACAAGCTAAATATCTTACAGAAAGAAACTTTTAAAACAGTTAAATATTTTAAGAAAAATATATTATAATATAATATTTTTTAAAAAAATTCAAAATGTTTCTGATGTTAGTGGAACATGTCCAAAGTTAAAGTGAGGAATGGTGTAAAAATAAACGTCAAACCAAAGAACATACACAATCAACTCAACCTTGTGTTAAAAAAGTTAACTTACTCTTAAGAGACACTGTTTTCCGTGGTATGCAGTTCGATACTGATCCCACACCACCCACCAACGTGGCTGGACTCCAGCGACA
Source organism: Triplophysa rosa (assembly GCF_024868665.1). Lineage (NCBI taxonomy): Eukaryota > Metazoa > Chordata > Actinopteri > Cypriniformes > Nemacheilidae > Triplophysa > Triplophysa rosa. The sequence continues at coordinate 24,590,810 of NC_079894.1, read as the reverse complement.
CAACATGCACACAACAGCCAGCAGCAACATAATGGTGTATTAAGTTCTACAGCACAAACAATCTGCCCCAATCTGATGATGATTTCAGACTAAAATAAACCCTCCAAAATCCTCTGTCATGAGTCTGTTAGATCTTCCTCATCATCATCTCCTCCCATTCATTCAGAACCCCTTCCATACTGAGATATATGACTTCAGCTGCAAAAACCACCTCGAAGATGCTGCAAAGATCTCTGGGAAGGTATCTAAAGTGAGAGAGAGAAAACCACTCATTTGTTGAAAGACTCAAGAGACAGCGAGAGACAGAAGGCATGAGGATGGAGGGGTGCTGGCGACAGTATTTCTGTCATTGCTTTAGTCATGCTAATACGGAGGATGAAAGCATTTGCTTACAAGAACTACAGCACAATGTTCTGGTTTTTCAGCTCCATGACAACAGAAATATCATCGACCACATCATGATACGTAAAGATCTAAACTAGTTTCAGAACACAAAAACTGCGTAGGCCTATCGCTGCTGCCGTTCTGAAATCTCATATCTCCATATTTTTATCTTTTGCCATAAATAGTTGTTATTAGTCACCTTTTATGTTTGTCACTGGGTTTTGCAAATCTTAAAGGAACAGTTCACCCAAAAATGAAAATTCTGTCATGAATTATGTAACCTCGTTGTTCGGTTGAACACAAAGAAAGATATTTGGAAGAATTGTTAGCAACTGACATTTCTGGAGCACCATTGAATACCAAAGTAGTAAAAATGTAAGTCAAAGGTGCCCCAGAACTGTTAGTTTTCCTCAATTATTAAAAATATCTTCTATCATTTTCAACAGAACAAAACAATTATGCAATATTTTTTTACTGTGATGGTTAGTGGTGCCCCAGAAATGCCAATTGCTAACAAACAAATCTTCCAAATATCTTTCTTTGTGAGTGAGTAAATGAAGACAGAATGTTAATTTTTAGGTGAGCTATCCCTTTGACAGCACAGTATGCAATCGTTGTGCAACAGCGTTTATAACGTAAATATACGTAACCCAACCGTTGGCTGAAACAACCTGAATTCATAACCCAACGGTTGGGTTTGTCTCTTTTTAAAATAATGATGAGTGTACTACACAATTGCCTGTTTTCACATGATTTATGCAAATGCATAATGAATAAATGTATCGTAATGAATAAATCATACAGATTTCTAAGAACAACTTAAATTCCCACTGTCGGGTTAATATTGTGTATTATACTGTATATTTTACAATATATGTCTTGAACATATGTATGTAAATGTATGTCTTGAGAAATATATAAGAATATAAGGCCATATATCCGCTTTCAGTATATGCATCAATGGAATCAACCTATATAAACACTTGCAAAAACAAACGTTACAGAAATTTAACATGCAGAATGAGGGATGAGGAGCACGTCACACACAGGCACACACATTGACATCTATATAATTCTTTTTGACATCTATGCTATAATTATATAATTCATGCATTTACTGCACAGCCACAAGCCCTTCAAGATATTGTTTGTAGTTTTTAAATATAAACAAAGACATGACTTCCTTTGTTTGTGAATTATTCTTCTCTACAGGGGGCGTCCTCACTAAAAACAGGTGTGATTTTCAGTAACGCGGCCCCTAGAGCACATCCAAACCTGCCCACACACATCACAAACACGCTCAGAAGTTTCACAATAATGCTCTTCAATGCATCTTGAAGAGTCACAGAGCGGGGGTTTGTAATGACTCCCATTCATTGAAGGACATTAGATATTTGTTTTTATCATTTGCATTCAGATATACATCATGCATCTCTGTAAATCTCATGCAAACACAATTCAACTGTGAAATGCATTACTCTCAGTTCCACTTCATACAAGTACATGAAGAACACATAAAACACTTCTTGCACCAAAGTTCTCGAAATGTGGGTCAGCAATAACTCACCATGTCGCCAAATTCCAGTTTAGTTTCTCAGATCCCCGCGCCTTCGCATGAGCGCTTCCTCAACACAAACCCATGCACACACACACATCCTCAATGCAAAAACAAACCACAGCTTTCTGAGCCACAAACAGAGCAGAAAGTATGTTGTGTGACCTGTCTCTGCAGTGAATGGAGCTCATGGTGTCTGCTGCTTTGTTTTACAGATAAACTGCACATGTCGTGCAGCGTGAAGTCAAAGGCATTCTTCTGCTGCAAAGAAAAGGGGGAAAACATGCTTTTAAAAGCTCGTTCTGCTGAAACTACAAGTCACTACAAGTGTCAGAGTGAGTGTGTGTGTGAGAGAGAGACATTTTTCTTTTCTTTTTTTTCCTGCTTTCCTTATTTTTTTAAAAGCATTTGTACACAAAAAAACATTTAAAGAGCATTTACACATACGTGTAGAGAGAGAGTGAGAGAGAGAGAGAGAGAGAGAGTGAGAGAGAGTGAGAGAGAGAGAGAGAGAGAGAGAGAGAGAGAGAGAGAGAGAGAGAGAGTGAGAGTACCTTGATAAATAACGGTAATAAAGTACCTTGAAATTGAAAATTGAGAGAGAGAGAGGTGGAGTGTAAAAAACATAAAACTAAACTAACCTAAATTACGACAAGAGGGTAAAAACCATGTGAATGACACATGGTACATTACACACGATTTCATACAAACACTGCTTGATGTGACAATCCAGAAGAACTTGTTTCATATTTGTTTCTTTTTTAAGCATACTGTACACATATGCATGCATGCACACATACATACGGCTCAAGTGATTTTACAAAGTGAGAAATATTCTTGAGGAATCATCATTTGTAGTTGGAACGACGTTTCTACCTACCTTCAACATACCTTAATCACTAAAATCAGAGAAAATGTATAGGTGACAACTGTGGTGTAAGTATCCCTCAGATCTAAATGGTTGATTGCAATGTTGTCCCAAGGTTAAAACTGATGTCAACCCAAAACATATTTCACTTGGCAAAATCAGGAAAGCCTGGTAATAAATGCACACCCACACATTCTTATGAAGCTATGCATGACAAAAAAAACACAATGACACACAAACCACTTTCTATTTATGGATGTCTAAATAAATTTGTTGATTCACTTCTGGTTAGGCCATATTTTAGAAAACATTTTCAAACACTTGGCCTTCACAAATTATGTCAAACCCATACAGCTAGTACTGCTCGGGACGACTTATTTCTATTGATATTGATATTTTGAAGAAGTTCTAACTATCTGAATCTAGTTCCATAACTTAATACCTTTTTAAAATGTAATGGGAAAAGTGCATACAAAATATATTTTTCACTTCAGATAACAGGGTTGAAATAATGCTCGGCTACTTTATTTCATCAAGAATCTGAAAATGAAATAAATCTTAAAATCTCGTTACTCACGTTCTCGTTCTGTGTTTGAGCCCTGACTCCCCCTTGCGATCGGTGTCAGCTATTACCGAACCGTCAGGCAAAGTATGCGCCTGCGTGTCACTGATTCAGCAGCCTATAACAATACGGATTTAGTAATTGTTGTGAATGTGGTGTTTGACATATTTTCTCTGTGATTTTCATAGTAAACAAGCACTGTACCACTCCATTAAACAATCAAGCAACCGGTTTTAAATGGTTTTACTACAGCAACTAGTTTACTGTAAAAAAAAAAATATATATTATGGTTTACTGCGGTAAATACAAACGTATACAACCATTTTTATGTGAGATGGTATTAGTAAAACCCTAATAACCCCCAGCATTGACCCACCAAAGTAATCATTGTTTCCCCATGATTTTTACAGTAAAACTATTGATATAAATAATCATTATTTAAAAAATGTGGTTACTACAATAAAGTTTTGTTTTGATATTTTAACTATAATAAAACACGGGTTTATTTCCTAAGGGACTGCAGTGAAGTGTTGAAGAAAAATACAAACTCACAATTTGGTGTTGTTACCAAACATTCCCTTTAATTCCCATAAATATCACAATTAGAAATAACAAGAAATCATTTGAATATCACATGAAAACGGATATCTACAGAGAAGTCACAGTAGCACCATGCATGTTCATGAAAGACAGCCACAGGAACGCTAAGCAACCATCTATCAACCCATCAACACTCACGAATCTGAGAAATACTGACCTTCAAAAGGCTGAACCGTCCCCTATATTCAAACGATAACATTAACACCCCATCAAAAAAATCCAAAGACATGTACTGCAACAGTCCAAATGCATCATTCAAATGTCAAAATATAACAGTTTTTAACCTGAACTTCACATTATATGTGAGCGAACAGCCCAGTTGTCCCATTTACCATTTGATACAGTCCTTCATTTTAACACTCATTCGATGTGCTTATCATCTTGAAAGTGTGCAGGTCACAATTTAATCTCGACTCATTCTGGTAGACGTCTGAGTATTATTGATTTAACAGAGAGAAGGAGAGGAAAGAAACAGAGAGAGATAGAGAGAATATTGGCTCAGATTTGTCCTTTCAATCTTCCAAAAACTCAAAGGAACATGTGGCATCATGAAGCAGGACAGCAGTAGGGGCTCGGTTATCTTGTGGTTGTGCTCTTGATAAGGTCAAACAAAGTGGCAGTAATATAGACACAAAGAGGAAAAATGGTTTATTGTGGGGAATCCCTGTCCATGTGATGGGTCGGAAGTCTTTATTGGAAGGCACTGGCAGAATGAGGCGGCTGAGGGCGGGAGAGGAGTCATGGAAGAACTCATTCTTGACTGGTCCGTCTTTTCTCCAGCTTCTGTTTGAGCTCTTCTGTGAGGGCTGATGGCAAACAAACACGCATATAAACTCTTATTGCTTATGTGATGTGTGCAATTGCCAAAAAAAAGTAAAAGTGTGCAATTTTCTTATATATAAAATAAGACGTTTTTTGGTCCCTGCTTTTGCGGGTGAGAGACTTACACTGCGAGAGTGGTGAGGGAGACAGAACCAGCCTTCTCATTGAGTTGGACGGAGAGCCGGATGGGGAAAAGGACCGAGGGGAGGAACTGGGAGATCTCGTCTGCGTTCGCAGCATCCATTTGTCTGTACCTACTGAACACATACACACGTACACATTCAGTCTGGAGAATTTAGAGTAAAAATGTAGATCTGTCAATCATTAAAGGGATAGTTTACCTTCAAAATGAAAATCATCAAAATCAAGTCATTTCAAACCTGTGTGACTTTTACACAAAAGAAGATCATTTGAAAATTGTTGGTAACAGTAAAGCGTTGGTCCCCATTGACTTGCATTGGTTTGTGTCCGTACAATAGAAGTCAATGGGGACCAACGGTTTTCTGTTACCAACCGATTTTTCATTTGAAAGGTGAACTATTAATTTAAGGTTATTAGTTCAAATCACACACGCAGGGTGACCCACGAATCATCTCCATTGTGCCCTTGGGCAAAGACATTTGTGTCAGTCTCTTTAAAAAAACAACGAAATATCTACTTGGTACAAATGCATTAGTTTATACTATATCTCAAGTTTGTGTCATCCTACCCACGGTGTTAAAAACAAACCTTTGTTTTCTTAAGCTTCTCCTGTTCCAACACATCTGCTTCTCAGACACACAGATTCAGACTTGTTTCATACTTTTGCACAACACAAGTCATTGAAGGAGCAGAACGATCGATCACATGCTTCAATCATAAATCATGGGACAATTTTATAATGTGCAAAGCAGTTGTTTTGTTTAAGTTCACCCCAGATGCCATGAACAATTGTGACCTTTGCAGGAAACTGATATATTTGAGTGATATTAAAGTGTTGAATGCTTTTAATATTAGCATTGTACAGTACGCACATACCGGGGGCGATTCTTTTGGACCTTCCTGAGGTCTAAGTGCATAATTGTGATCTAAAAAAATGGTTCATCATTTATTAACCCATTCAACATCTCTGTATGACTTCCGTTCTTCTGTGAAACACAAAAGAAGATATTTTGAGAAATGTCTCAGTGGTTTTGTGTCCATACAATGGAAGTCAATGGGGGCCAATGCTGTTTGGTTACCAACATTCTTCAAAATATTGTCTTTTGTGTTCTGCAGAACAAAGAAAGTCACACAGGTTTGGAATGACATGAGGGTGAGTAAATGATGAAAGAATAGCAATTTTGGGGTGAAATATCCCTAACTTTTGGACATGAGGTACTTGTTTATGTGACACCTTGTTTAGGAGGCAGGGCAGGAGCTCTGGAGATTGGCCCCACGGGAGCGCAGTGAAGAGTTCTTTCTCCGCTCTCATCGTTGGATGATACAAACGCTAAAAAGAAGAATAAGTTCAGTCACTAAATTTAGAAAACAAAAAAGTTATCTTGCCAAAAGTAAATTATTAACACGAGTTGTGAAATTGTCAAAACAGATCAACGCTAGTCTATAAAGTCTATCCCTCTTGTATGAGCATATTTAGATCCTGTAAGAATATACAGGAGACGCATATACACTAGCGGTTAAAGGTTTAGGAATGATTTTCTCTTTCTTTATTAATACTTTTTTCACATTTCAGAATAACAGTAATTAGTAAACTCATCAAAACTAGAGACTAACACAAACGTAATTAAACCAACCTATGTTTTATTTTAGCATCTTTAATGAAGTCTGGAATGCATTTTATCAAGCAGCTTTATAAAAACTCACTCTAAATTAACGTCTCTTATTGGCTGCTTTCCTTTAGTATTTATTTCAAACACATTTTGTTGGCCCATTTTAGTAAAACTCATTTCAAAAACAAATACACCTTCATATCAAAAGGTTTTTAAGGTCACAAGGAACATGTGTGTGTAACATACTGATGTTTTCTTCATATGGCTCCTCTAATATGAAAGGCTGAAGAGTGCCGGCGGTTTTCTCCACCAGAGCATTGATGACATCATGAAGTGTGGGGCAAGGGATCTAAAGAAAAAGAAATAGAGAGACTTGTCGTTTCTGACTGTTCTGCATTCATTTGTTTTTTTCTGAAACAAGTTATTTTCACGTACTGGGTTTTCTACATCGATGACATAACCGCCCTGCTGCTTCTGCGTCACTCTGTAGTGTCTGAACACAGACCTGTTTCACAAAGAAAATATCATAAATATTCAAAGTTTTGTTTTTTGTTAACCGACCTTTGAATGCAACACTTTTACCCAACGCTTTCACACTTTCATATTACTATGTGCATCTTTGGTTTTGCCAGCAGCACCAATACGCTGCTCACTAATACCTACTGTATTATCAAACTAACAGTGAGAGTTTTTTTGTTTTTTACCCATTCAGGTCTTGTCGTGTGGTGACGGCGAGTGACGTTCCATCCCTTCCCGGTCTGAGAAGCATGTTTCCGCAGTCTGGATGTCTTTCCAATAATACTTCAGCTTCAGTGCGAGACACAGGCCTGAAACACCTGCAATAAAAATATGTGATCAAACATGCTTGTTGGCCTAACAAAAAATAATTTGTCTTGACTAGACATGTAGAGAAATCTGAAAAAAGCATCTGTGCCAATATTATCAACAATAACAACTGTAAAACAGGAATCCTGGTCAAACACAAAGGTCTCTTAACCTATTGTTTCTATAACAAGCACTTGGGATTGAGACCTTTGAACAGCATGTCATTTTGATGTGTTTTTTTATGTTGTTGTTGTTGATAAATTCGTCATTATACACCACTGAATATTTAATATTCATTTTCACATGTATATGCATGTACATATTGTGCCGCAGAAAAAATTAAGTGACCATTTCAAAATCATTTTCAGTTTTTCTGATTTTATTGTTTATAGATATGCGTTTAGGTAAATTGATCATTTTTGTTTTATTCTGTGAACTACTAACAATATTTCTCCCAAACTTCAAATAAAAATATTGTTTCAATTCACATTTATTTGCAGGAAATGAAAACGGGAGAAACTGTATTTCTTCAGACCTCAAATACTGCAAAGAGAACAAGTTCATATTTACTTTCAAGCGATGCAACAGTAATGTTTGTATTTAGGAAAAATTCAAACAATATTTTTTAATGTGATAACCTGGATTTTTAATACAGTTTTCAGGTGTCTTGTCATGATTTTGTCAGTCTTTCACATTGCTGTTGGATGACTTTGTCATGTAGAAATTCAACAGACACTGTACTGGAATGGCTCTGGAATGAAATGCTGATTAAATGAAAATTTGGAATGGTCTCCAGTATACATTTCTTCCTATATATTCACATGTACATTAATGTATATATAATTCTTTCAATGTTTTACGCATTTAATTTGATTTCATACTGTGGAAAATGTGTTTTAGGCATTCTAGTATACTACATATCACACTGTGTATGTTTATGTACGTGACAAATAAAACTTGAAACTTCTTTTATAGTGCAGTGTAAGCGTGTGCCAAAGTTGAACACTTGTGTTTGTGCAAATGCTAAACCTCAAATATGAGCAACAGAGGCAGTGCTGTTGCTTTAACATACACACATGGCTCATAAATGTATAAACAACAAGTACTCAAGAATGTCATCTGTGAAACCTCCGCCCAGCTCCGGGCCTCTCTCCCACACACACACGCTCAGATAAACAGAGACTCACGCAGGTATTTCCCCCACCAGCGGCAGAGAGAGGGGGGACGAGGGAGCTCTGGCCGCAGCGCGAGCCCTCCGACGCATTTTCTCCTTCTCCACAACCTCCTTCAGCATGTGTATCTGCCCGGGCAGGAGGGTCAGGGTGGTGGGCACAGCCAGCTGCAATGAACCGCAAAACATGTGTTAATGCGATTACAGGGTTAAATATAAACACACCGCTGATTAAGAAACAAACTTTCTTGCCAGTGACCAACTTTGATCTCTGAAGCCCGAGAGACGTGTTTTGGTGGTGGTGTTTTGGTGGAGTCAGCTGTCGATCAAAGCACGACATTGTGTTGATACAAACAAACTTTTTAGTACCACCAGATGATTGATAGGAAATTGATTGACTGATTTTGTCATTTTACACAACAGCATGTCCCAGTATAACACCTATAGAAATTGTAATCATAAAACTGATCGTAACAAAGGTCTAGAGATAATAGTTTAATATTTGATCATTTTGAGATGATCATAAAAAGTGCACTTTTTCTATTTCAAAATATTGTTGTGAATTTTGAGTAAATAAATATATTTTACGTTATGTTAATACAGATATTAGAAAAAATAGAACATTAAAAAAAACTTACTGTAGGCTATATCAGTTGAGCATTAAAAATGTTTTCCTCAACCTAAAGGACTTTCTTTGCAAAGGCCTCAAATCTGATTTATAGAACAAAAGCATTCTTCACAATTACATGCAAAAGGAATGTTTCTGACCACATTCACTATGTCGCATGACAAGCTACCTAATAAAACACAGCTCGATATCTGAAATACGGCTCAGAATCGACAAGATCTAAGCAATTTATGTCACTTCAGAAAATCTTACATCGACTACAGAGTAGAGAAAACCCTTCCAAAGCTCACGGGCTTCTAGATTGGGAGCCTGCGAGTAACAAAGAAAGAAAGAGAAAGATTAGTACATTATAATGTGAAAATCTCTGTGTATTTGTTCGTACTACTGCATTACATTACAGTAATCCGCAGTCAGTACATATTTCTGTGCAAATACTGTATATAGATAGTAGATTTCTAAAAAAAAAATTACATTCGAAGAGCTGCAATTCAAGTTCTAAAATAATTCAAGAGCACAAATAAACACATAAAATGTGAAATAGTGTTTAATGGTAATATATATATATATTTTTAGGACAAAAATGGGCTTTGTTGCTTGTGTGGAGTTTAGATAAGGTACAGTCGAGATAAAATGAAAGTAAATGTTTGGGAAAGATATCATCTTTTATTGTCTTTATCAAACCTTCGCTCAGAGTCCAGTAAATACACACCGTTGCGTTTAATGCGTTTCATACTGTAATCTAACTTCAGTCTAATCTGGTTTTTACTGGAAGTGTTATTTGTGTTGAGTATAAACGGGTCCTCAAATCATGGCTCGTCAAACTGAAACTGAAACAACATTTATAAATGTATAAACATTTAGATTTATAAAAACAACCGTTTTGAACATTAATATTTAATATTAATCCCACTTACTTTTAAGGTTAATGTTTAGTGTGGTGAGCCATTGCCCAAACTATATTATCTTTAAATTATTAAAATGTTGCATTGTTTCATTCAATGGATGGGCAAAATATATGGGCAAATCCAAGCACTGGTTTAAATTAACCTAAAAATGTCCATATCTTCCTTTGAAAAAATTCGTATGATTTTTCATTATACATTAAACGTCTCTAAAATGGATCCTGGGTGTGTGATCGAAATTCTTATGATTTTTCATTATACATTAAACGTCTCTAAAATGGATCCTGGGTGTGTGATCGAAATGAGTAATGTGAGGGAATTGAGGTGTGTTTACAGAACGTGATGGGCGCGTACAGACAGATATTGGACACTCACGGTGAGTTTGATTTCTCCGTCTTTCATGCGCAGGTTCAGTCGAGCTGCTTCCAAGTTTCTGTCACGACTTGGATCATCAACCAGAGACACAAATCCACTGAGATCCAGCTTCTCTACATACTAGACACAAAACACACATTCAAAGAACTTTCCCATTTTTCAAACGTGCCATGTCACAATCGTTCATATAACACGCGAGAACCTATGGCATTTGAAGTCAATAACTTGTATCAAACCATTTGAACCTTTTTGTTCAGCACATGTCATTTTGTATAAAAAATAATACAGCTTCAAAAAGACATGAAGGTGAATTTTCATTTAGGGTATATGTTAAAAACACAGAGTGAGGGAATAAACACCTCATGGTTAGGAAACAGGGTTGTTAGTAAACGCATTCTGTGATATGAAAATATGATATTCCACGTAAATAAACAAACAGCCACTATGCAAATAAGACAATGCATGTGAAACTTTGCATGTCGCATTCAACCACATTTGTCTCTCTCTCAGAGCTGTAGTTCATTATGACGCCCCGAACGAACATCAATACCGAAGGCACAATTACAGTGAGTGAACCCTGATAACACTGGCCTGACTGTCCACCATCTGCTGTCTCATGACTTTGTTCATTGAGCGGATAAGATTGTGACCGACTTTGGGATTTGTGTTCAAGAAAAATATCCTCCTAGATCTCTCCTAATGCTTCACAGATTGATGGCGGCTTGTTGACGCCAGTAAGACTTGATCTGTAAGATGTCCCTTACTTGTGGGTCTTTAGCGTTGTTGAAGAAGCATAATGTATTTCCACATAAGCAGGTCCACAGACGGCGAGCTACCTGAAGAAACAAAATAAAACAAATCTGGTAAACATGAGCTCGATGTTATAACTCAATACACAAACACGCATTCAACCTTTGAACATCGACACATCCCTGCTTTTGAAAATGTGAAAGGTGCTTGACCACGCAAAACTGGAGAGGTTTCTAGTGCGTTGCTATGTGGTTTCTAGGGTGCTCATGGTGGTTGTTTACTAGTCCCAAGTCAACAGAGTCGAATGCCAAATTCTGGTCCTTTGATACGGCTCAAGTACCTCCTTCAAAACAAGATTGTTGCTACTAATGCACCATTTAATATTCATATTCACATATTTTCATGTATACATATTTTAATCATTCTTATTCTTATTTTATTCTTCCTTCTGATTACACATTCTCTTACTCTTCCTCTTAAATTTCATTTTATGATTTTTTTATTCTTATTTTGTCATTGCTAAACTTATGCATTGCATATTGTGGGAAGAGCGTACCAAGCATTTCACTACATATTAAATGTAAATATTATACTATTGTAACGTATGTACAGTTGTTTATGTGACAAATAAAACTTGAATGCCTCGCTTTCAATTTAAGACAATTCACCCCAAAATAAAAATGATGTTGCCATTTATTCACCCACCCATGTCTTGCAAAACCTGTATATGATTCTTTCCTCTGTGAAACATGAGAAGATATTTTGAGAAATGGAAGTCGATGAGGTTCAACGTTGTTTGGTTACAGCCTTCAAAATATATTCTTTTGTGTTCTGCAGAAGAAAGTCATACAGGTTTGGAATGACATGAGGGTGATTCAAAGAATTTTCATTTTTGGATGAACTCTTTAACAAAGGTTAACAATATCTGAGGTCTACAGAACAAAGTGTGTGACCGGTCCACTTTAATACTGGAATACTAAAAACGCCCTGTTATACTTCAACATTTTTTTGTATTATCGATAAGACATAGATGTCGGAATACAGGCCAGTTAAATGTCTAGTCAGACGAACTCTAGCACATGGGTTCTGGTGTGTGCACTAGGCTAAACGGCAGTCATCTCTTCACATATTAATTCTGTCTCTAATTCTCTCTTCTGTCTGTCTCAGTCCTGATCGCTATGGCAGCTCATGGCTCCCCAGGGCACCGCTAGCGACCCGGAGCACAGCTGTCTCAAATCTGAGACCCACCCCCTGCACACGCTGTGCACCTGAACCCCTTATTCTGAATTCACATTTTGCGACCTATTTGTGTATGCGGTGCTCTTTGTTAACCCCGTATTATTTTAGGACAAAACGAAAATATTATACAGCTATCTAAACCAAACCCTTTTCTACTATCGTCGGGTTCAGAGTCCATGTTATTAAATGACCATGGACAACATTAAACTCTGCCTGCAGCAGATAACAGCAAATGCAATTACACGTGTAATGTGATCCAGTATAGATGCAGGAAATAGACATGCTGCACACATGTCTGTGTGGGGGAAATGTGCGGCAGATGACAAAACGCTTGTGAGATGTACAGTATCATTTCATACACTTTGCATGTGGTCCACATTAAGGTGTGCCCAGAATTTAAAGCACCCCACAAATTCAAGCGGGCAAAATAAAAACTCAATATTTTTCAAGTTATCTGCTTTCACGCGGCTGTCAGAAGGCGTTACGCATGACACATGCTACATTATAAATAATTGGTGTGGCAAATGTTTCAAGTTATATCACTGGCGTAACGCACGGCACATGTCTCCAGTTAAATTATTGCCATAACGCATGCCACATGTTTCACGTCAAATGACTGGCATTACGCATGGCACGTTTCAAGTTAATCCCCTGATTGTTGCGATTCTAGTCTTATATCCCACATGAGTTTAGCCGCTTGGCTTGCTTATGTTATAGATAAAACAGCTGATCAATGCAAAACCTCGCCCATAACCAAACAATACGCGCAAGAACCTTGTGCCCGCTGCGCGTAATGTTTTAAACATCTGACAGACACAATTCACAACCGGACCCACTTACCTTCTCTTTCGGTCCTCTTTTCTCCAGATATCCCTCGTAGTAGTTCGGCGACTGCTGCGCTCTCGGGCTGCCGGTGCGCGGACTCGCGGACGCCGCCGCCATGACTCCAGCAGCAGCCGGTACCGATAGACGGCGGCGGGGACAAAGAGCTGCGGATGATGGTACAGCCGGGATGATGACACGCCTTCTCGGGGTGAGAGATGGATGGGACTGGATACGCGTGATTAATCCCGTCACTGACACGCATTCAGATGCACAATAGACAGACACAGACACGGGAGATCTAATATGGCACACGCACTGCGATTACGTTATGCATATTCATGATATATATAATGAGTAAATGCGTTTTGTACGAAAAGGATTTCATTCAGTGAATTTTACTCCATGTCTGTTCAATTACAGTTATTTCGTTTGGGCCTATAACAACAAATCAACACTAGATATTATTATTACTTTTTATAGCCTATTACATTAGTACTATTTTGTTTTTATAATAGTCTATAATAAAAATAATAGCAATAATCATTCACATTATTAGCACAATGATGATTATTAACAGCACAATTTTGATGAAATATTATTATTATTTGCTATGGTAATGTAATATATTACAGTATGTAATATACTATAACATAAATATTTTAATAATGTGATTTTACAGAAATATTTCTATAATATTCCTGATTTTGAAGGGACAGGCCTCCCAAAAAAGAAAATGATGTCATAATCTGTTTACCCTCATGTCCTTTAAAACTGTATATGACTCTTTATTTTGTGGAACACAAAAGAAAACATTTTGAGAAATGTCTCAGCAAAGAAAGTCGATGAAGGCCAATGATGTTTGGTTACCAACGCTCTTCAAAATATCTTTTGTGTTTTGCAGTAGAAATAAAGTCATACAGGTCTATGACATGAGGGTACGTAAATCAAACCATTTTTATGTGAACTACCCTTTTAATGAAGTTACAGCACACATTTAAAATAAAAAACTAAGCAAACATTAGCAACAGCAGACAAGAGGAACATATTTCTCCACATTTATTTCAGATAACAATATACAGTTCTCTTAAACCTGCACAAGAGAAATACATCTAATGTCTTAACAGAATATACTGATTCCAAGAAAATTCATTCAATACTTTCTGAAACATTAGACTATAATAAAACCTGATTTCAGTTCGAGGTCTGATAATGTTCAACAGGGACATGACAGACAATCACAGAATATGCAGAGACTCTTTTTTTCTTTGTAGACCCAACACGTTCCACCCATATAAAAATATTATTACTATTAAATGTAGTGTGACTGATCTAATGCATCAACAATAAGGCACTTAAACATACAAACATGTTGAGAATACAGTACTTCCAAGAAGCATAGGGAAATACAGCACAATGTAAATATGGTTTCTCAGGTCATGACCAGCTAAACCTCTAACAAATCCAATCTGAGACCAATGGCCCTTAAAAAAACAATATCTTGAGTTGTTTAAGCTGTTTATGCTGTAAGAAATCAGATCGCACTGCATTGATTTCATTTGAAGTAAAGAAATCAGATCTGTTGACAAGTTAAGGTGTGAATAAGGACAGAAAAATAAATAGAGATAGATGTTGGAGGAATATCTTTTTTTAATCTGATATCTGTATTTGTTTTATAGGAACGGTGGGAGCGATCTTTCTAAACGTGCCACAGTAAACACGCTCTATGACAGCAAATACACCCTGAACTAAAGCGCCCTGTATGACGCCATCTGTACAGAATCACTTCTGATGCTTTTACAGTACACTTCAAAAACTTGAACTCGATCCTAGATTTTCTATTTGAAAGGTCTTATTTTGTCACTATTCCAAAATGATTTGAGAAGAACTCTGAAACGTGATCTGGTCCACCTGGATCTGCCCTGAAAAGCCTGAAAACTGATCCAGTTTCTCCCTTTGGCGTGTTATTCAAATATATAATCAACAACTACTGCAAAGACCTCACTTTCATCTTAAGTGGAGTTATTGAATTTCATGGGAGGGATAACGTTAGCTATCTGTTAAAGCATTAAAGACCGTAACAAAGAAATACCATTAATTTGACATAAGAGATGGACATAATTTAAACTGACATTACTTACAAAGCTATGAGAATGTAAACATTTATTTAGGAGCAACAATTACATTAATCCGCAAAACAACAGTTGAAGTAATTTCTGTGTAAATCATTCATAAATACTTTCTTACATTAGTTTGACTATTTACTGTACATAAGAATATTGTTTAAAGTATGAACAATTTACGCAGAAAAGCTTCAGCTGTGAATAACACACAATGATCTGTACAGTGAGGTTAAAACACATTGGTTGTAATACAGTTCCACCGCCTCGCGTGTGTCTTTATGTTTATAAGAGTGAGAAACAGAACTGTGTCACGTTCAGTGGTTAGTAACTTCTAAATTCCCTCTTTGAAGAAGGTAAATATATGAAGCCTATCTGATTCAAGAGGACAAACAATAAACCTGTACCAAGAAAAACAGAATGAGCATTGAAGCAGTGAATGACTTAGTTTCCCTTTCCTAACATCCCACCGTAAAGACTAACATACCGTAACGTCATGAGGTTTAAGTTTTATACAGTATGTCCCTGTTGTCACGGTAAATAAACCGTTCCTCAAAATCCGAGAACTACAGTGGATGTTCCTTTTTTTCATTAAAATAGAGAAGAGACAACAGTTGATATGTGTACTGACGATAAATAACAGGAATACAAATACATGACTGTTTTCTATATAAAAAATAAGTATTTCCTAAAGTATAGATTTAACGGAAAGCATTCAAAATCCCTGTAACAAACCTGGCCGAACAACTTGATGGTTAAAGTTAGCTATTCATATGATTCAAACAAATTCATCTTAACCTGATATGTTCAAAACAGTTATATTCCAACACAGTTTCTGTCACAAGGTCACACACAGCTAGCTTTGCACCAATCAAGGAGCTGAGCTATGATTGAAAAAAGCCAGCAAGCATTAAGAATTGTTGTAGTGAAATTTAGCCACCACAGGGCAGTGATTATCAACAGAAACTATTTTTTGGTATGAACAGAAAATCCATTTGACCCTAAAAGGAACCCACTAACCATAAGCCAAACAGATTTATTTTTGGCATGCTTTTCAGTAATTCTTTATTTTACTGCGATCAACATCAAAGCTGGATCTAAACCTTAAGTTAAACATGACACAGACACGTATATCCATCTTTAACAAAGAAAAAGTGCTGGTAGTGGAAAAGAAGTCACATGTTTTTCCCTGTTTAGCACACATGCGTTTGTACCTGATGCTCTCATCTTCACATCGTCTGTGTCTGATTACTGTCTGAAAGGAACCATCACCTCTACATAGTTACAGGGGAACAATCCTGCCTGACCGCGTATGGTTCCCTCGTACCAGTTCTCATCGATCTGATTTGTTAGCGTGATGATGTCGCCCTCCATGAAACCCAGCTCCCCGTCGTTCTCCGGCTCAAAGTCGTACAGCGCCTTACAACACGGCTGATCCGTCGCTATGGAGACTGAAAGGGTAGAGAAGGAGAAAGAGGAGGGAAGAGAAAACTATTTAAAATGAAAATGATAAAAAAATTAAAACCGAACTCTTGTATGATTGTTATTAGTCTCCAGAAGGTTTCTTTTCATCTGGATTTAGTCTGTCTTAGTTTTTATCTTTTTCATGTAATAATAGACTTGTGAGACCAGATCTCATTGTGCAAACAAAAATCTCACTGGATTATTAAAAATAATGGCAAAAGAAAGTTGGGAAATGTAAACTATTATTTCCTACTGACTCACTACCGCAAAAGACATAAATAACCGTCTTAAAACCTTTTTGTCTTAAAAGACTTTTGCACAGTACGGCACATAAAAATGATTAGAAACTTTCCAGATAGGCTACAAAATAGAGCCTGAAACTCTTAAGATGTTTGCTTTTTTCTTATTATAAAGTAGTAAGAAATGGTTTTGAAAATGTTGTTGGTTTAATAAAATGAAAGAACAGATTTCTTGCCTAAAGCTTAAAAACAACTCTGCCAATGCTAAAACCCACAAATTCTTCAAAAATATTAAGATAATTAATCAAATAGAATAAGTTCTATGTTAATTCTTAGCTGCATAACAAATTGCTGCACATTGCATCCACATTGCACTGGTGTTGAGTAGTGCACATACCTTACAATACAGTAAAACAGTAGTGTGAAACTCCGAAAATATGCAGCAATTGTCCCAAAAAGGGACAATCTTTGATTCAAATGACCCACTTTTGAACCAAATGAGCTACGCTGACATGTGGCATATTGATTTGATGTAGCTTATGAAGGTTAGCCAAAAGTGTCATGCTTATAGATCATTTACGTGCTCATCATGAGCCCTGTGAGAGCTCAATAGCTCATTTTGAGTTTATTACGATTGTGTTTCACCAGAGCTCATTTAGCAGGTTAGTGACAGCACTCATGTTGAATAGTGTTTTTAGAAAGGAATCGGCACAGGAAAAATAATAAAAAGCCCCCCCCCCCCAACACTGTGCTGAACGCATGTTTGTGTGTGACTCACAATTACGTTTTTTGCGTGTAGACGTCCTGTTAAACTGGGAAGAGGGGGCCGCTGAAGAAAAAGAAACAACAGTCGGTTTTGCCAGGTTTGACCGCACGCAATAGCAAAGACATCATGAAACACATCCTACTGTGCATGTGTGTATTAAAGATACAACCTTAGACACAGATTGTTGGTCAATCGATTGTGTCTTTCTTTCTTGTCTCCGTGGAAACCAGAGACTACAGAATAAAATCTGTTTCTGTAATAACTCGTTGGGAATATTCATGGGCGTAACAAGCGTGAAAAATGTACGTGACTCCTCTATAAAACAGTATAAAAACTGCGTTGCTTTAACAACGGCTTCAGTGGTGTAACGTTAGTGCGAAAGACGCATGACAAATTATATTGACACTGCCGTGAAGCAGGTTCGAATCCACTGAACGAACTATTCTAAATTTTCACATCACATATCTATGGAAGCCCGTTTCCGCCATGTGATAAAAAAATCAGACTCTAATAAGTCATAATTATGAGATAAAAAGTCATAATTATGAGTTAAAAAGTCAAAATTATGAGATAAAAAGTCAAAATTATGAGATAAAAAGTCATAATTATGAGATAAAAAGTCAAAATTATGAGATAAAAAAAATCGAAATTATGAGATAAAAAGTCATAATTATGAGATTGAAAGTCATAATTATGAGATTGAAAATCAAAATTATGAGATAAAAAAATCAATTATGAGATTGAAAATCATAATTATGAGATGAAAAAAACGAAATTATGAGATTGAAAATCGTAATTATGACATAAAAAATTGAAATTATGATTTAACACGCGCAGTGCAGGCAAGACACTGCACGCTTGCGACATCCGTTGCTTAATACGGCGTAAATATAAATAACTGTACATTTTTTATTTTATTTAATTAGGCTGAAACAAGCAACCTGATTCATTTGTTTTGAACTGATCCGAAGTCCCATTTTAGAAGCCTCATCAAACAGAAAAATTACTAAAATACTACAAATTGACAGGCCACATTTTAGAATTATAGTAGGCTACTCATCATAACTTTATCTAGGAATTATGTCTAAAAGCATCCAGAATAAATCAAAACTATATGCAGGACTAAAGAATATATGTAGCATATTCAAAGTAGCCACCCTTTCCAAAATTGTACTCTTGGCATGATCGAGCAGCTTCTTGAAATTTCCCCTTGTAGGAAGATTTTTCAATAGTATTGGCAGAAATTTCATCTATTCATTTCTTGGCTGCTTTTTTTATTTGGTCCTCAATTTTTGTCGTCTAATAAAATAAATTAATATGTTGCCACGATTATATTTTTGTCTACTAAAGTCATTTCAAACATTTAAACATACATCTTCAGATTAAAAGATTTTAAGACCATGAGAAACATTTCAGTCAAACATTCAAGTGTTTAAGAACTTTTAAACAGCAGTGAATTGTTTTCCCTCCAAAATCATACATCAAAAATTATGCATTTAAGAGATGGCTTCACAAATCTATGATATTACTACTACTGTATGTTTCACAATAGAAACCTCTCTGGGTTTTTACTGGTAGTTGGTTGGCTTCAGCAGGCATGTTATCTGGTAGATAGGAACCAGTGAAATACTTTTCAGTAGCTCATAGATTTTTTGTTGAAAGGATTCCATATACATTGTACATTGAATGTGGCCCAAAACACACAATATTTTGTAATTGTTTGGCTGTGGAGTCCTTCAGTTTCCTGGGCTCTACCATCTCAAAGGACCTGAAGTGGGAGACCCACATATGGCCCAACAAAGGTTGTTCTGTGTGCTTTAATCCCTGTCAGGTTTGCCTCGGCTACTCAGTTGATCACAAGTGGACAAGAACGGATAGTCCAGATTGCTGAAAAGATCATTGGTGCTTTCTTTCCCACTCTTGTAAAGTGCAATCATTACAGACTTGATACACCCTGGACACAGCATCTTTGAACTGTTGCCCTCTGGCCGGTGCTTCAGAAGGAGTACTAGAGCATCTGGACATATTGCTTTTAATAAATTTGAATATTCTAGTGCTGTCAATCGATTAAAAAAATTAATCGGATTAATCACACATTTTTTCTGTGATTAATCACGATTAATCGCACATAACAATTATATTTAAAAATATACTTTTACATTTTAATAATTTCACATTTAATCTTCAAATTGATGTAGAAACAACATATTTCTTTAACAGCATCATTTTATGAAAGCTAACATTTTGATATTAGTATTGTAACTGATGTCTCTATTAAATTGATTATTTTAACATTAATTATAGCCATTCAACAGTATAATTGAGAGCTCATGTAGGAAATTGAAGGATACTTTACAGTCTTAATGCTAAATTATAAATTAAATGCAGAAGAATTCTCATTAAAGCTATAAAATCACTTTTGATTTCTTCTTTTATTTTGTTCTTTGATTAACATTAGTGACAGGAGTCACAGCAGCACGTTTAAGAACGTGGCCCCTTTAAGAGCTGTCTCAGTACGCAGATCTGACCGTCACCGCACTCCCATTTTCACAACTCTTTGCATTCATTTAAGATTTTATTTTACACTTTGAAGTCTGTGCTTAAGAAAATGCTAGACAAAACGGGCTTTCTGACTTAATCTTGTGTGGTTTTATCCATTCAAGCACGAAAGAGAACTTAACACGGATGCGCTGTCTGACAGAGATTCACCGACGCAGCCATTACTGTACACACCAGACTGGACCTCTCGTTGCATTTTGCCGCGTCCCACAGTTTAGAAGCGGTCTATCTCCATTGAACGCCTCAAAGCAACTGTTTCAAATCGCGCTTAAGTGGTTTAAAAGCCTGTACACGAATAAGAGCGTGATTACATAATGTAACGCTAGACAAAGGATGTCAAAACAAACGGATGCTGCGTTAATTGCGATAAATATTTTCTCACGCGTTAATTTGAAAAAATTAATCACATGCGTTAACGCGTTAACGTTGACAGCCCTAGAATATTCGCAAATTTCCAATCTATTTTACATACAGTATATTACTTCTGTACAACTGTCTATTTACAGTTGTATTTTATTTATATTTTTATATATTTTGTACTCTGTTTTATTATTATGTGTCTGCTGATGCATTTGGATGTCTGCACTGGAAGCTTAAAAAAAATACTGAAAACAAATAACTAAAATATATATACAACCAATCGCAATTGGTTTGTAAAACCACTGAGTTGCATTTACACCATTCTAACCAGCGGATGTCACCAGCGTGCGGTGTCCTGGCTGCACTGCGCATGTGCACGTTAAGTAATAATTTTGACTTTTTATCTCATAATTTTGACTTTTTATCTCATAATTTTGACTTTTTATCTCATAATTTTGACTTTTTATCTCATAATTATTTTTAGAGCCTGATTTTTTTTATCACGTGGCGGAAACGGGCTTCCATACATATCAGATCTGCTTCAATTTGTTTATGAACTATATCATGTTTTCATCAATAGATCATTTAAAGCATGTTGTGCTTTATTATATATAAGGATAGCTGTTGTCGTACGTAATTAAACATTAATTCGTGATAAAATAAACGAATGTGTGTTTTCCCCATGTTAAAAATTTGCTGTTTGACACAGATTACCTTTCGGTTGGTCAAGGATTGAGAGGTTTGGGAACCCCCTGCTAATAAGGACAAACATTCAAGTATACAGGGAAACAGATGGAAAAATAATATCTTTTAAAAAATCTTATTTTCACTTATTACTACGGGTATTGCCAGATAAGCTACAAATATATAATGAACTTTCTAAATTTTGTTTTGAACTCACGAAACTACAAAATTGTGACTTTTTCCATTTATTGGAGTTTTCTATCAAGTATCAAAATGTAATTAATCTTGCAACAGATGATAGCAACCGCATGTCGAGAACAATAAGGACGAATATATAGCACCAAAGTGCAATTAAGCGCAAAATGTTTGGTACATGTATGACTTGAAGAGCCATTTTCAAATATTTTCATCATTTTCTTAAAAATAAATACCTTTACAATCTGATATGTGATAGGTAAAAAGTTCAGCAAACAGTAGTCCCGAACCCACGATGACATGAAGTAGGTAACACATGCTTTACGCTCTACGCCACTGGACCAGTCGATTTTCGTGTGACTTTCTTACATTTTGTCTATTCCAATCTGAAACTGATGGGCGGAGTTAGTATAAATAGCCTCTGCTTACAAAGCGGGCTACTTGCACGGTAAATAGACACTCCGAATTTTTTATTTCTTCCAATAAGTGGTGGGGACAAAATAGACTTTGGCAAAAAGTGGTGGGGACATGTCCCACCAATCCACCCGCAAATTACGCCTATGATAAATTATGTAGTAGTATTGAACAACAGAACATTCCTGTAAATTGACAACAAAGGCTAAAGATTTACAGAAAAAAAAACTACAGTTCCATGGGCTCAGCTGTTGAAGATGATTCATAATTTTGAAAGCTGGCATTCTGATCTGAGCAGGTGGGCTCACCTGAGGAGTAGGAGGGCGGGGTAGCAGGAGGGTTCCACCCTCCATTGGAATCTTCAGGTTCAGAATAATCAAAACTGGGTCTGGATGCTGGCATCCGTTTCGGGCGGGGCTGTGACTGGGCCTGGTTTACTCTGCAGAACACAAAGACACTTGAACCAAACAACACACAGACTGACAATAAAGCATCTGGTAAGGATAGAAGGAGGCACCTCTCTCTCATTTTCTCGGCCAGATCCTGCAGGACCTCCATCGACTGTTTGTGAAACTGCAGCTGAGATTCGACCAGAGCCGCCAGCTGACTCACCTGCTCCACCTACACAATACACAGTATGGAAAACAATGTATAAGACATTCCATTTTGTGTGGCGTAATGGTTAGATGTCAACTGATATGATGTGAAAAATGTGAATTATTTTTCAACATAACATGCTTCAGGACACATCATATGGAGATATCTTAAAATAATCTCATTAAAGAGAATACCAAAGATCTCCTCATTTGTGTATGCACGTTGACCAGCATGCATTTAAAGACGACACTATGTTTTGTGAACCGGCGCAACCAAAAGTCCAGAGATTATTTTTGTTTTCATTCCCAGCATTCCTTATCACAAGCATCCCAGCATGTTTAACTTAAGACTGCAGTAAGATGCCTTGGGGGAACAGTCTAAGTCAGTGGTCACCAACCCTGTTCCTGGAGATCGACCGTCCTGCAGACTGCTCCAACCCTGCTTCAGCACACCTGTCTGTAATTATCAAGCAGACCGGAACACC
This sequence comes from Triplophysa rosa, assembly GCF_024868665.1. Lineage (NCBI taxonomy): Eukaryota > Metazoa > Chordata > Actinopteri > Cypriniformes > Nemacheilidae > Triplophysa > Triplophysa rosa. The sequence continues at coordinate 24,567,674 of NC_079894.1, read as the reverse complement.
TTGATTAGATAGTTCAGGTGTGTTTGATTGGGGTTAGAGCTGAAATCTTCAGGACGGTCGATCTCCAGGAGCAGGGTTGGTGACCACTGGTCTAAGTGAAGAGATGACTGAACATGTAAAGACTGCTTTACATCCAAAACATGATTGCAATGCATTTCATGAAACTCAATTTTGAACATTCCCATGCTGACCAGAAATGTGTTTTATTTAATCATTTCGAATATTATATATTTAAAGTAATAGTTCACCCAAAAATGAAAATCTGTCGTCATTTACTCACCCTCTTGTCATTTCAAACCTGTATGCTTTTCTTTCTTCTGCAGAACACAAAAGAAGATATTTTGAAAAATGTTGTTAACCGGCACCCATTGACTTACTACAATGGAAGTGAATGGGTGCCGCCGCTGTTCGTTTACCAACTTTCTTCAAAACATCTTTTGCGTTCTGCAGAAAAAACTAAATCATACTGGTTTGAAATGACAAGAGGGTGATTTTTTGGGTGAACTATCCCATTAATAATCTTATTCATTATAAAATGTATAGTACTAAATGTGCAGAATAATGTCTAGTTTTTATATGGCGAAAAAGTACCATGCTATTGCTACAGTACATGTCCAAATCACATGGCAATACCATGGTACTTTGTTCTAGAAGTGGTGATCTAAACCAAAAGTGGTAAGTGGTGACCAAAAACAGTTTAGTGTCAGTACAGCAAAATATCCTGATGTTTTCACAGCATGTGCTTTAATATTGATGAAACAGACCGATAAATGAATTACCTCATCTGTTGCTAAGTGATTACGTGGAAAAGAGCCAAAAGCAGAAGTGCTGACGCACTTATCAAAATTAAAATACTTAACAGCAATTAAGACAATAAGAGATAAAACAGCAACTCTGCCTGTGGGATCTTAAAATATGGGATGTAACAGGAGTCATCTCGCTGAGTCAAGCATCATTTTGACTGATAATCACACTTTGAGGATAAAGAACTGAACCTCAAACGCTTATTAGGAACAATTATATCTTTGGCCACATCATGTCCTGCTGAGATGTAGGCTACCATTACTTTCTTAGCCAATGACCTTATGACTTTTTGAATGACAGATGATCTGGCACTGGGGCTGACTATTAAAGATTTTATGTACCATCTCATGATATTTGATAAACTAAAAAGCATCGTCATATCGGCTATAGCAAGAAAAATTACGATATAACAAACAGTGAGTGAGTTGTTTAAGCTTGTTGCATTAAATATACAAACAAAATGAAATCTGATTATAAGAAATAAAGAAAACAAGAACAAAACAAAGATCTATTTAAGTTTAAATAAGTGAGAAAGAAGCAAATATTGACATTGGCCAACAGATGTTTGTTTAATTATTTTTATATCACATTTTGTGCATTTTTATTTTTAGTACTGTAGACAGATAAAGATAAATGATTTGCATTAACCACATGAGTAGTGTGACTGAGCATCACACGAACGAGCAACCAACCACTAAGGCTCACACGTTTTCATAGGGGTCGTTCCGTGTCAAATCAACCAAATTTTTTATATTTCCCTGCCTCAAATTTTTTATTTTTACAAAAGACCAACATCAGTAGTAGTAAATGCCACTGATGAATAGTAAATGTGTAATGCATTAATTTGTAGAGGAGGGTAAAAATGACAATTTTCACCAAAAATTTGATAACACTACTGATGTTGGTCTTGCTTCTGTAAAAATAATAAATAAAAACAAAAAACTGAGCCGGGGAGCTATGGTTGAGTTGACACGGAACGACCCATATTGTTTCTGTACTTCAATAAAATGTGTGGATTATTGAACTTTGTTTTGTACTCCGTTTGACTACGGCAACACAATACGATACCAATTTTTTTCCAAGGGACACATTGGTTACCTCTATACACTGGGCCTAAAAATAGTCTTTTTGTCTTTTGTATACTAATAACCACAATGATTGTTTCATTGTGACATTGTTTCAGACTGCAGTTTGTTTATGGCTTCAAAACACAACAGTTCCTCCTACCCCATCATTTACATTGCTGGTCTCGGCAGACTGGTTTTACTTCAACAAGCACTTATTTTTAGACACCCAATTGCTAAATTGCCAAGTTGCCTTACGTCAGTATCCAGAAGGTTCTGCATGCTGGTTTCTGCCACCTCTTTGGACTCATGGAATTTCTCTCCCGCTAGCCTGAGTTCCTCATCGGGAATCTTGCCTTGACGCTTCTTCTTGTAGTCGTAATCCAACCGACGGCCCTCCAGTTTCTTCAGTTGATGCTGAGGAACAACAATGAACCTTCTAAATGATGCCTGTGGCTGTCAAATAAACTATATAGATCACATAAAACAGAGTGTTTTTCTAAACACTATTTAGGGTGCAAATGTGATTGCAGTTTTCCACCTGTATGTCTTTCAGGTCTTTGTCAATTATCATTTGGAAAGGGTCAATAAAGTTCTGTTTGACATCAATGTCCAGAGAATCCTTAATTTCTGCCAGTCTCCTCATGGATTCTCCCATCTCACCCAAAGCACCACCTAAAGAAGAAGTGAAGAACACAACAATCCCATAAGAAAAACATGATGAAAGATGAATATCTATTCAATTTTTTTCTTGGTCTCTGCAAAAATAGCCTCGACGTGATTGCTGTTAAATTTACACATCACAAACTACATCACACCACTACACATACTATATGTTACCAAGATGGCGCCGCAGATGGCTGCCTCGGTGTGGAGCTCTCCAGTTGTTTTAGTGTTTTTGTTAGTTTGTCCTGTTTTATGTTTTTCCCATACAATCAGTTTCACAAGAGATGAACTGCTGAACATTCGGCAGTGCACACCATCTGATCTTTTACCGGTTTTTGATTATCCAGACTTTTTACTTTACATCGTAGTCGAAAGCGCTGTTAAAGCACTCCAGGACACGCAAGAGTGGGAAGCGAGCCGGCGCGCTAGTCAGGCTCAGAAAGCGCAGCTTTTTAAAACTGTGCTGCCTAGCATACATCTGGCGAATCTGCGCTCTCTGGCAAATAAAACGGACAAACGTCTACTCTGAATAAATAAGGATTTTTCAAAATCTGCAGTTTTGTGTCGCTGAATAACTTCATCCCGGACAGCGCGCTACATCTGCCTGGCTACCAGCTGTTCAGAGCAGACCGCGACGCAGAATCAACGGGGAAATCGCGCGGTGGTGGGGTATGTTTCTACATCAATGAAAAGTGGTGTACAGATACAACAGTGATGAAGAAGATGTGCTGTCTCGACCTAGAAGGACTCTACATTAACTGTAAGCTCTTCTACTCGCCGCGAGAGTTTTCCTCGTTCATTCTCGTGTGTGTTTACATTCCACCGCAAGCACACGTGAGCGTGGCGTTTCAACAGCTCGCCGATCACATCACGGACACTGAGCAACAACACACGGACTCTGTTATTATTATTCTTGGTGATCAGGCAAAACTTACACTCGAGCTGCCAAAATACAGACAACACATCACATGCCCTACCAGAGAAAAAAATATTTTGGACCATTGCTACACCACAATAAAGAATGCATATCGCTCTGTCCCTAGAGCAGCTTTAGGACTGTCTGATCACTGCCTGGTTCACCTTATCCCAGCCTACAGGCAGAAACTAAAATCTGCCAAACCTATGGTAAGGACTGTTAAAAGATGGAGACAGAGCGGGCCTTACAAGCATGTTTCGAGTGCACCGATTGGAGTGTTTTTGAAGCTGCTACCACCGATCTGTAAGATCATACATCAGATTCTGTGAGGATTTGTGCATTCCTACTAGGACTTCCTTAAAATACAATAATGATAAATATTGTAAAACAGCTTCTTCCCTCAGGCCATCTAACTGTTGAACAGTTAAATGTTTTGTACACACCGTGTAATTAATAACGTGTAATATTAATAAGTGCAATATTAATTATATCCTCCAGATAATACACTATCTATTTTTTTATATAACTTTTATTTCATTCTGCTGTATATAGCAAATACCTTGTACATACAATAGTCTATTCTTATTTTTTACTTGTACATATTTACATACACACATAGCTTTACTCTCTATATCTTTATCTTATGTTTATTGTATTGTTATTCTTATTTCTTATTTTTTATACCCATAGGCCCTTATTTAAATCATCTGTGTACAGTATTCTATTGTGTTATGGTCTCTGTGTACTGTTATTGCTGTTTCTGTGAACTGGATGCTCCTGTCACCAAAACAAATTCCTTGTATGTGCAAACATACTTGGCAATAAAGCTCTTTCTGATTCTGATATACTAGGGGTGGAAATCTTCTCACAATCTGATCGGTTTTCAATTTTGCGAGTCACGTTCTGATTCCAAAACTATTCTTGATTTTTGTATTAATTTTTCTGTTGTTTGAATACACGTACCTTATATTTTTACAAAAATGTGAGTTTTTGTTGTGTATAGTTACAGTCTCTGTGTGGCAGTATTGTCATCTTAAAAAGGATAAACACTGACAAAATGTATTACTTTACTACTTACCCTAATTTAATCCAGTTATTTTTATTAAGAACAAGCTCTACACAAATGGAAAAGCCATATGTGAAATAAACTATCCAAATAAAAGTCAAGAGGGGTGAGTGATTTTTTTCTCCCACCCCTACTATACAGGTGCTGGTCATATAATTAGAATATCATCAAAAAGTTGATTTATTTCACTAATTCCATTCAAAAAGTGAAACTTGTATATTATATTCATTCATTGAATTGTGAAGAGGAAGATGCGATATGCCAGACCCAACAATGCAGAAGAGCTGAAGGCCACTATCAGAGCAACCTGGGCTCTCATAACACCTGAGCAGTGCCACAGACTGATCGACTCCATGCCACGCCGCATTGCTGCAGTAATTCAGGCAAAAGGAGCCTCAACTAAGTATTGAGTGCTGTACATGCTCATACTTTTCAGTTGGCCAAGATTTCTAAAAATCCTTTCTTTGTATTGGTCTTAAGTAATATTCTAATTTTCTGAGATACTGAATTTGGGATTTTCATTAGTTGTCAGTTATAATCATCAAATTAAAAGAAATAAACATTTGAAATATATCAGTCTGTGTGTAATGAATGAATATAATATATAAGTTTCACTTTTTGAATGGAATTAGTGAAATAAATAAACTTTTTGATGATATTCTAATTATATGACCAGCACCTGTACATCCTGAACAATCTACAAACGTGTCTGTACATTGCCACAGTACAGCTTCAGATTTTAGATATTAGTTGAACTTGTAACTTGTGCCATGCATTTTGTATTTGTCAGCCTCCCTCTCACCAAAGTTGGTGTCCTCTCCTAGGTCTCGTCCGTACTTCAGCATACATTCTCCCAGAAGTCCCTCAGCCTGCGGGTACCCTGGGCTCTTCACCTGCCCACGCATCTTAGACATGCTGTTCACCATGGTCAGCCTCGCTCTAGATGCTACAGGTAACACACATTGATGTTACAGACAAATAAAACAGAACAATATTTTAGAGTCGGCACCATATTTTCCACATGAGAATTTTCGATGCAGATTGTGAGTTTTTGCTATTATCAGTCTTTCTTCCATCTTGGATTTTCTGAAAATCTCAACCCGTGACGTATTGACTACTCAACTTCACGTGATACGAATTGTAGGTCAGAGATGACTAAACCTGAACTTTTGGTCTGCCAAATTTGTACAGGTATGAATGGTAGTCAATGCAACAACGTCTAGTGTGACCACGTCATTACTCTGGTTTTATTGTCTCACAAGACCGTGTGTTTTACCTGGGTTGGGCTGAAGATATTCTGTGGTCTTACAGAGCACGTCTGCTATGGCTTTACTAGTGATGTCAGCTTTCTGTAAAGAACAAAGGTCAGAGAACAGGTGTGTGATTTGACATCACACTGTCAACACAGATGCTCATTACACACGGATCCACAGCTCTCACAAACAAAGATGTGGGGCAGGTCACCAGTCACACCTACTTACAATACAGCAAATCAGTAACCCAACTGCACCAGGCCAGTACTGAAACAAGTAAAATCACTGTTGTATTTAAAACACTCCATATAGTGAATGTGTTACCCTCTCGAGGTCTTTGAAGTCGTCATTTAGTTTCGTTCCTTCTGCTCCCCCAACTTTCTCACTCATCAACTGAAACACAAACATACAAAAGTATTTTAAGTAACATCCATCCATCCATTCTCAAAACCCTGATAAACATATTTTGCAGGGTTACAGGGGCCTATCCCTTCTTGGGCCACCGGCAGGGTGCACCCTGGGCAGATTACAAGGCATTGGAATAACATATTTACATAAATGATATCAACCTACAAGAAAACATCCATAATGTCAGCAGCAATAAAACCTAAAACACATTCTTGAAACATTCAAAGAGTTTGCATGATAAAGAATTATGACACTTCTTGTTTAGTATGTGAGGGGAAGAAAACAGCCACTAGTTCACAAATAATCTCAGGTCTTTAGCAAACTAATGACCTGCTTCATTTTTTAAGACTTTTTAATACTTTGTCACAAACTGAATCTTTGAGAACACAAATTTGTAGGAGTTGTGGCGCATCATCAATAATACATGATGTCTATACAGGTTCCAGTTGGACCTGCAACTTTTCATTCCATCTTCCTTTTCCCATTCAAAACATTTCTGTTATTAAAAGTCTACCTAAAAGAGCTACAACATCGAATATATATGTCAAGTCTAGCAACAAAAGAAAAATAATTTCATGTCAGACACTCATCAGAGACCCACTGAAAGAAATCAATTACTTGCTCTATCACTTTATTATCTTGAGTCTTTAAGAATGTCTATATACATACTTTTAATGAAGAAATTGTAAGAGTTATCCAAGCAGAAGACGGAAGACAAAATTATAACAGAGAGACTACACAGTATTTTTAAATAAAACGTTCACAAATTTGTCAGATTTTCAGATGGTCAAATATAGAAGATAAATCAGTCCGTTTGTGAGGCACACACCCAGTCTTCTGAAGGTTTGTATGACAGCTCTCTAACAGTGACTCAATTGTACAGTGCTAACTGCTAACAACCAAATGTGATATGAATAGAGGTGTGGACAGAGATACTGAACAAACATATCAATTATGTAAAATATAAGATATGATATATCTTGTGTCTGTTTTCGCTGCATATTATATTATTTCAGATTGTTGCTGAAATAATGAAATGATACTGCTACAATATTATACACCTGCACTGGCTTGCTGATGTAACCGCAGATAATACTGCACACATCTATACTGTTTTGCTGTATAAATCTGATATGGAACAGCAGCTACGCTAATTATTCTCTTTCCGCCCCCGCCTCGGGATGCCCATCCCAAGGTAGGGAGAGATTCCGCCAGGCCCAGAACGTCATATGCCCATCCCCAACTAGAGATTACTCCAGCTACATCTGAAAATCCTGTGCTATCATCCTGCGAGAGCCTGTGGATTGACTGACCATCCCAGCTCCATCTCAGACAATTCCATCCCCAACCAAGAGCAAAGACAGACTACTTGTCACATTAATGCTAAATTTACAATACTTGGTACTTAATGCTAAACTTACATCACATGACAGCAGTTTGAAGTTATAGCTGCACTCAGTGACTTTGATAGGAGGTTGCTGGGTGGGTGTTTGTTGGGAGTAGGGGGGGCTTGTTGGTTGTGGTTTGGGGGTTTTTATTTGTTGGGGCTGTGTTGGTCTGGTTTTGTGGTCGATGTCGGACAACAGAACAGAGGAATAAAGTTACATTATGCCATTACTATTTTTCCCTGGTTGTTCCTCTGTTGATCGCAGAATGGGACCGGGTTGGACCTGCACGGTTTCGGCGGGTGGGGCTTCCTGGGTCGCAGCCGGTTGGTTCTCCCTGTTATTCGTGGACGTTTGCTCGGTGGCTTTTGGTCGGGGTCACTGAGTGCAGCTATGACACGTCAGAGGAGATCTGGCCCTCCCGGCTGAGCCTGGTTTCTCAGTTTTTTTTCCTCCATTTATTCATCATTGGAGTTTGGGTTCCTCGCCACAGCAGGGCAGTGTTGGCTTGCTCACCGGGAGACTGCATTTATTTATTTATTTATTAGATATTATTTATTAGAATGATCTTGCTTGGTATATAAACACCATGCACTGTGCTGTGTTTTACCTTACTGTGTTTTTCTGTTTTTCTTATTTGCTCCTGTAAAGCTGCTTTGGAACAATGCACATTGTGAAAAGCGCTATATAAATAAATTGAATTGAAAAATTGAATTGAATTTCTATACTAGGGATGCACCGACATGCACATTTTGGCCGATAACTCTTTAACATTGGAAGCCGATAACCGATATATGGCCAATATACAGTATGTAAATATTAATATCTGAAACAAAAACTGCTTTTATTTGAAAACATTGACTGCAGAAAGTAAGGTAACCAAGAGTTCTCCTTTTCCTCCTGAAAATAATCTACCAAGCCTACTTTACACTAGTTAAGGATTCTTTAACCTTCAAACTTTTCTGGTATATTTTTTATTTAATAAACAAATTATAGATGTTCTTCCAGAGCAACCCAGAAAAATGTTCTTAATAGCCACAAGTCTAACAGGTCTCAAGGCAGAAAGCATTCAGACAGCAGTCGGCTTCAAACAAAATGCATTTATTCCGTTAATTTATTCATAAATACTGTATTTACATACATATTGCCTACATCAACAATGTTTTGCTAATAGCAGTAAGTGATTGATCACGACAGAAAGATAGTACTGTACTGTATTTTAACTAGGGTTTGGTACAGTAAGACATTTTCCGGTTCCATCTAAATTAAATACTATTATTTTGTAACTAGTTTACCTTAATTGAATAGTGTTGCTGACTGTAAGATAGTATGTAATGTTGAGTAATGCTAATCCATCAATCACATGTGCTTTAAAGTTGATGTTTTTACAATATCAATAACATCCAAATAGCAAGACACACAAAATTTTGCTTTTAAATGTTAACTGTCATACACATTACATGTATGTACACATTCCATAAAGTCTGTAATAATGCAGCCAGGAGAGGGTGAGATGCAGTGAGTGCTTTCTACATTTATAATATTTAAAATGCACGAAAAGAAGAATTTTACATCACTTTGTTTATCATTCTTGAAATGACCTGTACACTAAATAATCTAACCCTCATACGTACAGTGGCTTGCAAAAGTATTCAACCCCCTTCATTTTATTCACATTTTGTTATGCTGCTGCCTTATCTTAAACTACTTTAAATGATTTTTTTTACATTAATCTACACTCCATGCACAATAATGACAAAACAAAAAAAAGTTTTTTGACAGCTTTGCAAATTTATTAAAAATAAAAAACAAAAATAAGTACATTGCATAAGTATTCACACCCTTTTCTGGGACACTTGAAATTTTGCTCAGAAGCATTAGTTTTGCTTGTTAATGTTTATACACTTCGAGTGGAGTTAACCTGTGCCAAATTCAATTGAATAAGTATGATTTGGAGCGGCACATACCTCTCTATAAAGGGTGCAACAGCTGAAAATGCATATCAAAGTAAAAACCAAGACATGAGGTCAAAAGAACTGCCAGTAGAGCTTTGAGACAGGATTGTATCAAGGCACAGATCTGGGGAAGACTTCTGAAAAAAATCTGCTGTATTTAAGGTTCACAGAAGCATGTAGCCTCCATTTATCCTCAATGAAAGAGGTTTGGAACCACCAGATCTCTTACTTGAGCTGACCTCATGTCCAAACTGAGCTATCGATGGAGAAGGGTCTTGGTTAGAGCGGTGACCAAGAAGCTGATGATTACTCTGGTTGAGCTCCATGATCATATGTGACCCTGGACAACAAAACCAGTCTTATGGGTCAATTTTTCGAAATTGAGATTTTTACATAATCTGAAAGCTGAATAAATAAACTTTCTATAGATATATGAGTTGTTAGAATAGGACAATATCTGGCTGAGATACAACCGTTTAAAACTCAGGAATCTGAGAGCGCAAAAAAATCTAAATATTGAGGACATAATTTTGACCCACACAATGTATTTTTGTCTTTTACTAAAAATGTTCCTGTGCTACTTAAGACTAGTTTTGTGATCCAGGGTCACATATATGGAGATGGGAGAAACTTACAGAAGGACAAACATCACTGCAAACACTCCACCAATCTGGGCTTTATGGCTTAGTGGCCAGACTCAAGCCTTTGCTCAGTGAAGACACATGCAAACTTGAAATATGCAAAAACATACTTCAACGAATCTTTCAAACTGTCAGAAACAAGACATTCTGGTCTGATGAATCTCAGATTCATGCATCATGTCTGGAGAAAAACAAGCACTGTTCAACACCTGTACAATACCGTCTTAACAGTAAAGTGTAGTGGAAACAGCATCATGATGTGGGGGTGTTTTTCAGCTTTAGGGACTGTACACAAAATACGGAGATAATGATCATGAAAACCTAGCCCAGAACATTCAGAACCTCGGACAGGGCAGAAGGTTCATTCTCCAACATGACAATGATCCTAAGCACACAACTAAAACAATGCAAGAGTGGCTTATGGACAACTCTGTCTATGTCCTTGAGTGGCCCAGCTAGTGCTTGAACCCAACTGAACATTCTCTGTAGAAACCTGAAAATGTTTGTCTATTGATTATCTCCATCCAACCTGACAGAGTTTGAGAGGATCTGAGGAGAAGAATGACAGAAAATTGCCAAATGCAGATGTGTAAAGCTTTTCACATCATACCCAAAAAGATTTGAGTCTGTAAAGGCGCATTAACCTCCGAGTTAAGGGTGTGAATACTTATGCAATGTACTTATTTTTGTTTTTTATTTTTAATAATTTGCAAAGCTGTCAAAAATCAGTTTTTTGTTTGGTCTTTATTGTGCATGGAGTGCAGATTAATGTAAAAAAAATAATCATTTAAAGTAGTTTAAGATAAGGCAGCAGCATAACAAAATGTGAATATAATGAAGGGGGTTGAATACTTTTGCAAGCCACTGTACATAACAACAGAAGTCTATTTATTTTGTGGTCCATACAGGTTGTTCAGTATGTAAATGACAATATGAAACAAGTATAATGTAATTTAGTGGCGGCAGGAGCTGCGCGCTGCCAGTATGTGTACAGTCAAACAAAACAATGTACACAGTTAACAAAGACGCGAGTGCGCATACAAGAAAACGTTGTGTTTAGCATGACGTGGTGCAGTCGTGGAAACCGATGTGTTTGGCAGTTAAAGGCGCAATGCATCTGTGGAGTGCACGCACACTACAGTCACTGAAAACGATGTTTTCAGTGATTAAATAAGTGCCGCTGTGTTTCTGTTTGGTTTGTTACATCCTTTATGGGAAACGGTGGAGCAAGGCTGCTCACAGCGCACCAGAACCATTTTTGGAACCAAAACGTAAAAATTGCTCATGGTTCCGGTTCTTTTAAAAAAACAGACCTGGTTGAATAATATACCAGAATATGATTTATCGGCTATAATATATCGGCCTAAATCTTATTATCGGCCGATACGATAACATTAAAAATGACCATTTATCGTCCGATAGCAATATGGATGATAATTTATCGTGCATCAATTCCCTATACATCAATTCCCTATACAATTCCCATGGTTCTCCCATCTACTATACTAAACTTCTTGGTCACAATTTATACTTATAATGCAAACAAACTTTTCACTTTAAAGGTAAAGTTCACCCAAAAATAAAAATTCTGTCATCATTTAGTCACCCTCAAGTTGTTCCAAACCTGTATAAATATATTTGTTCTGATTAACAGAGCAGGATATTTAAAAAAGAATCTTAGAAATTGTCAGATCTGGGCCACCATTGACTACCATAGTAAGAAAAACTAGAAAGTAAAGTTTGAGTACAAACTTTATGTTGGCTTGACAAAGCCTGTCCTGAAGAGTTTGAAATAGTTTGAAAGGTTTTATTGATTAAAGTTATCGTAAAACTTTGTTCTCATTGTTCTGATGCAGAGATATACTGTAGGTCTGGCTAAACGGTTGCTAAGGTCATGTGTTTGGTTGCTATGGGCGTGGCCTGGTAGCTGGCAATTGATAATACTCCAAGCCATAAGTGAAACGAACCAAACCCCATTTCTCTAAGATGTTCTGATGCAGAGATATAGGTATTGCAAAACGGTTGCTAGGCTAGCCTGTTTGGTTGCTATGGGCGTGGCTTAGAATCTGCCAGTTGATGATACTCTAAGCTATGAGTGAAATGAACCAACCCCTGTGTCTCTACGATGTTCTGATGCAGAGATATAGGTTTTGCTAAACGGTTGCTAGGCTAACCTGTTTGGTTGCTATGGGCATGGCTTGGATATGAAAACTGATGATGCTCTAAGCTATGAGTGAAATGAACCAACTCCCGTGTCTCTACGATGTTCTAATGCATAGATATAGGTTTTGATAAACGGTTGCTAGGCTAACCTGTTTGGTTGCTATGGGCGTGGCTTGGTATATGCCAATTGATGATGCTCTAAGCTATGAGTGAAACTAACCAACTCCCGTGTCTCTATGATGTTCTGTCGCAGAATTATAAGTTTTGCTAAACGTTTGCTAGGCTAACCTGTTTGGTTGCTATGGGCATGGCTTAGCATCTGCCAATTGATAATGCTCCAAGCCACAAGTAAAACGAACCAACCTCCATGTCGCTATGATGTTCTGATGCAGAGATATAGGTTTTGCTAAACGGTTGCTAGGCTAACCTGTTTGGTTGCTATGGGCGTGGCTTAGCATCTGCCAATTGATAATGCTCCAAGCCACAAGTAAAACGAACCAACCCCCATGTCTCTACGATGTTCTAATGCATAGATATAGGTTTTGCTAAACGGTTGCTAGGTTAACATGTTTGGTTGCTATGGGCGTGGCTTGGCATCTGCACTTGATAATACTCTAAGCTATGAGAGAAACGAAACAGCACCCGAGTCTCTATGATGTTCTGATGCAGAGATATACATATTGCTAATCAGTTGCTAGGCTAACATGTTTGGTTGCTATGGGCGTGGCTTGGCATCTGCAATTGATAATACTCTAACCTATGAGTGAAACGAACCTACCCCTGTGTCTCTATGATGTTCTGATACAGAGATATAGGTGTAGCTAAATGGTTGCTAGGCTAACCTGTTTGGTTGCTATGGGCGTGGCTTGGCTTCTGCAATTGATAATACTCTAACCTATGAGTGAAACGAACCAACTCTCGTGTCTCTACGATGTTCTGATGCAGAGATATAGATTTTGCTAAACGGTTGCTAGGCTAACCTGTTTGGTTGCTATGGGCGTGGCTTAGTAGAAACCAATTGATGATGCTTCAAGTCCCAAGTGAAACAAACCAACCCCCATGTCTCTACGATTTTCTGATGTAGAGTTATAGGTCTTGTTAAATGGTTTTTAAGTTAACATGTTTTGTTGCTATGGGCGTGGCTTCGTAGCTTAATGAAGTTTCAGGGATACTGATTGGTTGACTGAGCCAAATAAGCCCACCCCCTTGTCTCTACGACATTGTGTTGCAAAGATATCCATCTGGACTTTTTATAATGGGAGTCTATGGGAGCGGTTGCTAGGTTGCTGTAAATGGTTGCTATGGGCGTGGCTTCATAGCTTAAGGAAGTTCCTGGGATATTGATTGGTTGCCTGAGTAAAATGAGCCCACCCCCTTGTCTCTAAGTGGTTGTACTGCGAAGTTATTCAACATGGGACAGTTATGACGCCTTATATGGGCATGTTTCCTGTCCCATTATAATTCAACGGGGAATTTTGGGGGGCTTTTACGCCCCAGGGGTACAACTTACACCCCATTGTGAGGTAAGTTCTTACAGAGCCTGCCAGCTTCTTCAAACATGGTAATTCGCAAGTTTCTACGACATCCTCGCTTTGAGTTATGAGCCGTCAAAGTTTGTCGCAATGTTAGGTGGTTTTGAGAGTCCGGTTTTCGAAAACCAGAACCCGGATCAGTTAGAAAAGATATAGCAACTCAAGTCAGACCAGACTGAAGGTTTGTGGAAAGTTTGGTGGATGTAGCTTGAAAGCTCTAGGAGGAGTAGCAGTCAGAAATTTGGGGGATCAGAAGAATAATAATAAGCTTAGATACAAGATCAGTATGTTGGCTCTGTCAAGCCAACATAATAACAATGGTAGTCAAAAGTGCCCAAAACTGTTTGCTTTCCAACATTCTTACAAAAGATCTAATTTTGTGTTCAACAGAACAAAGAAATGTATACAATATTTTTTTCTACTATGGTAGTCAATGGTGCCCCAGATCTGAAAATTGCTATCATTCTTCCAAATATCGTTCTGTTCAGCAGAACAAAGAAATTTATAGAGGTTTGGAACAACTTGAGGGTGACTAAATGATGACAGAATTTTCATTTTTGGGTGAACTGTCCCTTTAACGTTACCTTTTTGAACTAATCAGACATCAAAGCATTTAGGGCTGCAGCTATCGATTCTTTTACTAATCGAGTATTCTACAAATTTTTCCATCGATTAATCGGGTATTCGGATAATAAGTACTTTTTCTTTATTAAAAAGCAATACTAAATATACAAGAGAAAATAAGACAGGTCTCTTAAAATGAGTAAAACAACTAATTTGTTTCCTTTTTAGAACAATTAGTTTTTATTGCTGAAATAGCATACATTAATATCTGTGAAAACTAAACCCATTTAGTACATTCCATTGCCATATTAAATTCAAAATGCAATATAATACAAATATATAAATAAGAAACATGAATAAAAATGGAAATAATAATTTCAAACAATAGCCTATGACTTTTATTTTGGCAGGTTGTCAGAAGACGCTTATTTTTTAGTATGTCTGTTTCTTCACTCAAACAATAACATGTTTGTGAAATAAACTCTCAGCGCAACTCTGGAGGTGAAGTTTATGTCCTCATTCAGCGCAGACGCAGACAAATTCATGAGCATCACGCGTGTAGCATGTTAAACTGTGCAGTTCATTCACTCAAGACACGCAGACCAGACAGATGAAATGTGTTTTAACAGGATTCTGTGTCCACTAGTCCGCATCTAGTTTGATGGACTCAATGCAGCCGGAAAACAAGTTTCACTCGTAAAATAGACCAAAATATCAGTTCACCATTTCAATAAGCTATTTATAGGGCTGTGACGGTGGCAGTTTTTTACCACCGCGGTGGTAATAGACAAATCGACCACGGTGGTTGAGAAATATATATTATTTATATAAATAATATTTATATTATTATATTTGCGTGTAGCAACCACATGATGAGTGGACGAGAAATATAGACCTTATTTAAATACTTGAAATTGTTAAATAATTGAAATATGATATCTGAAATAAATGAGGATGAAACATCCGTCAATGTTTAACGCGCAAATCCATCAGTGAAACGGCACACTACAGCACATAAAACATTTAGATAAACATCAGTAAATAATGAAAACTTAAATGATATAAGAAAGCTAAATACTAAATAAAAAAGCTCTTGTTGCAGTAACTTCAGTCAGTGGCGTATTAACCCTTACAGTCCTTAACAATTCCATTTGAAACAAACTGTTTAAACCTACATTGGCTTTCCTATTCAGATTGCCATAAAAACTTTACTTTTTCCGACTCGTTGATGTGAAACTTACTTGTTGACATTGTCCAGATTAAAATGTGTACAGCTGCACTAAGTGCGCGTTCAGAAGATGTGCACAGGAGCGCAAATGAAGAGATGTCTCTCCGCAACCGCGGCAAAACCTGCGCGCGCTCCGACACTAAGCAAGCGGGTCACAGCCAGTTTTGATTTTACGTATCTGTTCATTTCACAACAAGATCCATTGCAGAAGCCGCAGAATAACCTGGGTTTTGCCGTGCAGGCCCGCGCTCGAACGCACCAATGGAAACGTATGCCAATAATTTCTGTTAATTTAAAATATTTTAAATAAAACCATCCACAACTGAAAGGCTACAACTAGCAATCGTTATCGCAACTCTCATATTTATTACACCTATATTTGTCAGAGCCCTGTAACATGAACAGAGTTTAGCGGGCTGTGCGTCAGTAATAACGGTCCGTGGGGAAACGCAGTCCTCCGTGTACTGTAGTTAAATGGATTAAACGAGGCTTCGAGGCAACAAAAATTGCCTCGATGATTTTTTGTATTCGAATAACTCGAGTTACTCGAGGAATCGTTTCAGCCCTAAAAGCATTACAACATAGAATATATTTGGTCTTCTAAATACAGTACAAGAAATGATAGCCAAAAGTAGCATTTAATGCGACACAGATAAAGTGCACATATTTTGAACTAAAAGAAGGTAACATCAGCCACAATATACTGAACAACTCTCTGTAGCATATACAAATGTGTTTAAAGGGCAACATGCTATGAATCATGATTCATACAGACCTGTTTGCATTACTATCTTTACCCTAAAGCAAGTGTAACCCGACTGTTACAAACAGAACAAAGGCAGAGTTGAAACACATTAGCATTACACAGTAGGAAATAGACAAAAGGCGCACATGGAAACTAACTTTGACGTTACTTCAAAGTCTACTGTGAGGTTGAAGCAAAAACGCTTCCCAGAAAAAAGATCGGGTCCACCTGTATACAAATTAAGGTGCGATAAAAGTGAGATGAAGAGATGAAAGAGATGAGAGAAAAAGATCCAGGACGGTACCGTCCAGGCCTAGGCTGGAAGAAAACCAGTTGTTAACGGGTTTCGTCTATTTGGTGGGCGTGTATAGCAAGTGAATAGGAATCCAGTCGGATGACTAAACTCAAATGAATTCCTTACACACCTGTAATGAATCCCTTTGGGTGTGCACACACACACAGTTGTACTTTTGCTGGTAAAATCAAAACAGGATTAAAAAAAAAATTCGCTCCCTCTCTCAATCACTAGATATAACTTCTGGTGCACAATTTAGATTACTCACAGACACTGACAAATGTATGTTTTTTCAGTGCCAAGGTTGAGATAAATGTCAACCCCAAGCCCCTGTGATCTCACCAAGCAACCAGCAAAGCAAATAATTTGCTTAGGGATGATACAGTAACATCTGAATTATGACTGTCTGTTTTGGGTGCCATCAGTGTGTGTTCAATTCAGTCCAAGGGGATAACTTTCTTTTCCAAGAAAAAAGCTAAATGTACAGTATTCCCAAAAAACAAGTTTATTAGACAAAATGAGCCCACTTAAGATGAACAGTATTTTCAGAGGCTGACATTAAGAAGTACTGTATAAGGACAGAGATGAAACAAAATAAAAATTTAAAGGGGTTATATGGCGCGAATACGTGTTTTTCTGTGTCTTTGGTGTGTTATAAGTTGCCCATGCATACGTATTAGACACATAAAATTGCAACAATTTAAGTGTCGGAACAAAAGATGCATTCTATCTAAAAGCCATTGCTCACCCAGACCTGCCTGAAACGCCTCATGTAACCACACCCCCACAAATCTATGTCAGTTCCGCCCAAATGTATACGCAAGTAAGGTGGGCGTACCTGTCAGTACAATTGCTTTGGAACCTGATGTTCCAAATATTGTGAGATGCGTTACTTTTCCGTCACACGCTTGCAGTATTCGACCAATCACTATGCACTGGTTAACTGGCCAATCATAGAACACCTCGCTTTTCAGAGTGATGAGCTTTGTAAAAAATCTGCGCGTTTCAGAGAGGCGGGGCAAAGAGGAGATACAAAAATGCATGTGTCATGATCTTAAGGGCCGACTCAAGTCACGAAATTTCAATATACTTTATTGTTATCCGGTGCACATGCACAACTTAACAGCATGTCAGAAAAACTCTCACTCCCTCTTTACTCCCGCCCCCATTGCCTAGCAACCCTGGGTCCCCGTTAACAGCCAATCACAATACACTGATCACCACAGCACGGTATGTGGAAAATACAGCATTTTTGAACCTTAAATCCTGTATACACATCGCATTACATCTAAAACAAATGAAAATATTTGTTTTAGCCGTGTCATTTGACCCCTTTAAGCCTTAACTTTTTTAACTTATTTATTTGAAAAAAATCAGGATGCTCCATGTGTATATTTACCCTGGAGTATGGGATGTTAATGATTAATCAACGATCGATTAATTGTCGATAACAGTTTATTCTAAATAACTTAATGATGATCGAGTTCAAAGTAATGCACGTGCGTGCGGCTTATGCGCATAACACATACAGCAGACTCATGGAAAAACGCAATGGCTATCCACTTATTACATAACTTGGCTTCCGACACACCTTAGTTTTGCATTTTTCTTTTATAGAAATAAAAAGAAAGTTAATTTGAACAATGGACACAGCCGTGAGGCACGATGATTGACAGGTCAAGGCGGAGGAGAGCTTTTATT
The DNA here is from genome assembly GCF_024868665.1 of Triplophysa rosa. Classification (NCBI taxonomy): domain Eukaryota; kingdom Metazoa; phylum Chordata; class Actinopteri; order Cypriniformes; family Nemacheilidae; genus Triplophysa; species Triplophysa rosa. The sequence continues at coordinate 24,549,288 of NC_079894.1, read as the reverse complement.
AATAAAAGTTTTATTTCTTCGTTTTAATATAAGTAGCGTTGTCCAGGGCTCTAGAGTGCGACTTTATTTCTCAATGGTGCGACTAAAAAAAATCTGAGGTCGCACCGGTGCGACCAGCCGTTCGAGGGAGAAAAAAAGTCTCCGCGACTCTGAAAGTCTCCCTGTGATTCAACAACAGACACACATTAGGCCCATATCATGCTCTAAACCAATCAGAGATGGTGAAGGGCAAACCCCCCTCTGATTGGCCGTGGTCCAGATTTTCCTGTACGTGTGTGTACCAGAGGTCGCGTTAACCGAAATTTCTCTTTTTTTACCAGTGACGGAACAATCTGAAGGCAGTCCGTCATTTTGACAGATTACAATGAGGGCAATTTGTAACTCCCAGTTTCCCTTCATTAGAGCGTGATATGCTCGCGAAGGGACGTGCGTGTTTTCACCCATCATTGTTACTGACTAGACATATGTGATGCGATCTGGGAAAACCAATCGGATGTCGCGCTGGGACACCTAACAAAGTAACACGAACATAACACGAAGAATGAAGGAGTATCAATGCACATTTCCCGCCAGTCCTGTGTAAACTACGGCATGCAAAGTTTTTTCATACAATGTTTTCGTGAGATGACAGAGCTCCCCGTCTGCAGCACCGGGAGTTATCCGATCGCAAAACATACAAGGGATGATCAAAAGTCCAGACACTATGCACATGATAAACAACGTAAAACTTGCTTCACTGCTTATTAGTTGTTGTCCATAATGTTTGTTAGTTTTCTTGTGTAGTGATAATGGCAGAGCTCTCGTTCTTTTGTGCCCGCACCATTTTCCTTACTTTCGTTTTATTCAAACGGTTTTGTACAGTATTTTTATAGATTTCAACACTAGGAAATGTTTTTTTATTAAATTGTTATTAGAGTAAGTCTTTTACCACTGTAAAGTGACTTTTACTTGTGATACTGGACTGTTGTGCTTTTATTTTTATCACTTAACTTTAAACCCGTTTTCCTCCAAATTCCGTTCCTGAAAATCATAGCGCTTCAGCCTACCTCAGCCATAACTTTTGTTACATACCCAAGGTATGAGCAAAATAAAAACTGATTGGAAAGGGCTTGAATATGGTATCAAAAACTGTAATATATAAATTTGCACCACGTTTTAGGTTTTCCTAACGAATCACATATGAACATAAACATTAAAACATTAAATATATAGATGAATATAAACAACAACGGCTTTATTGGGCATTCAGTTGTATTAAAATACAACAAGTTCCGAGACGCAAGTACAACGTGATGACGTCACGAACATACTAATTACCACCTAAAGCCACCTTGCACCATAGTGATGGGTAATAATAGATTATGACAGATTTTTACGAGCCTGTCAGTCAAAATGATGGACAATAAAAAAGTCTAGCGCAACCTCTGGTGTGTACGTGTGAAAATGCGTGTGCTGCAGTCAGACAGAGAGAGGTGAGTAGCCTAGCCCTGTCAGTTAAACGAGTGGATGTAGCCGCGGATGATGAGAGAAGATGAAAAGAACGATTGACAACTTTTTCGTGAATAATGTGAGAAGGCCTGATCCATACGAAAATCATAAGCAATGCTCTGACACAGAGCCATCAGCCTCCCACGTTATGTCAAGCCCTGGTCCATTTATCTTAAGATGTTTTAAGTTTCAGTTCAGTGAAGCACTTTAAGCACCAACCCTTTTTCAGTAACTTACCTTTCTTGTAGAATTGTGCTTCAAATAAAGAACTTTATGTTGACTCAACTCAACTCAACTCAACTCAACTTTATTTATATAGCGCTTTTTACAATTTTCATTGTTACAAACCAGCTGTACATAAGACATATTGACTATAAGCAAAACAATTAAAGTTGTACCTGCAAAAACAAGAAAAAGTTGAAAACACAGAAGACAGACATAACCACATACGGAAATGACGTCTGCATGACCTGCCTTCCGTTTCCATCACACACCTTCCGTTTTCACTATACTCTCTCACACATACATACATTCTTCTCTTACATACATATATTTTCTTCTTACATACATTTATAATTTTTAATACTAAATGTATACTTTGAATACGTTTACATAAGAGCAAAATGTATAAATGTGTGCGTAAAAATATATGAATATAAGAGAAAAACGTTAGAATGTGCGCGTTAAAATATGTGAGCACAAGAGGAAAAATGTATGTGTGTGGAAGGAGAATGTGAGTGTGTGTGAAAGGAGAATGTGAGTGTGAAAGGAGAAAAATGTATGTGTGCGAGAGGAAAAATGTATGTGTGCGAAAGGAGAATGTGAGTGTGTGTGAAAGGAGAATGTACGTGTGTGAGAGGAAAAATGTACGTGTGTGAGAGGGAAAATGTACGTGTGTGAAAGGAGAATGTGAGTGTGTGAAAGGAGAATGTGAGTGTGTGAGAGG
>NC_079894.1:24541986-24546052 GCF_024868665.1 Triplophysa rosa | reverse complement strand
TGAAAACACAGAAGACAGACATACCCACATACAAAACACTCCACACACACAATATGCACACGTACTAACACACATAGACATAGACACACACACACGGACACGCACGCACACACACACGTACACAGACAAGTACGCACACACACACGCTCAGTGAGAGCACACATTTAAGATAAAGGAGAGAGAAGCACAGGTCAAATATAACAGACTATAAATTCCTATATGCAATATTAATTAAGTAAAACTTTAAAATTCTAAAGCAGCCCCCCCCCGGCCAGGCAAATAGTGCAAAAAACAGTATGCAAACGGTGGCAAGGAACCCAAAACTCTAATCGAGAAAAAAAAAAACTCAGGAGAACCCAGGCCCAACCAGAGGATTCCAGTTCCCCTCTAGCAAAAGCTGCTGCCTCTGCACAAGCTCTAGAGAGCTTGCACAAGGCTAAATAAAATAAATAAATTGACTAATAAGGTAAATTATAGTTTAAGATTATCATTAATAATCTAATAGCATTTGAAATTTTGTGGTGAAGACGTGTCAGGTGACCGCGTCCTTCTTTATCCAGCTCTATCATGACCAGATTGTTAGTTAATCATTTACAAGTCAATTTTGCCTATATGGACAGCGATTTAAAAAAAAGTGAACTGGTAAAACTGGTAAAAATTGTTGTGTTAAATGCGATGCGGTCGAAAATTTGGGTGCACCTAACTTTTGTGCTGGTGCACCTAAGAAAAAAGGCGCACCAGTGCAGCCAGGGCAAAAAGTTAGTCTAGAGCCCTGTTGTCCTTGTTTTATTGTTGCATTTTCATTTTAAATAATAATAAACCACAAACTGTGTTGAAGTTAGGGAAAATCCGAAGATCTTTGAATTTATTTACTTTACAAAACAGGTACAATGATATCAGTCTTATTCGTTTTGTTAATAAACATTCTGTTTCATATAAGCAAGTTTGTCAGTGTACTTTTTTGTTGTTGTTTAATTAAAGTAAATAATGAAAGTATAACTATTGATATCAAAAGAAAATGTTGTTTTTCCTTTGCATACCATCTGCCTTTGTTAGTAAAAGTTTACCATAAGTGCGTTTGTAATGATACTAGGCTATTTTATGATTGCTGAGTTTTTCGTTAAGAATAATAATGAAGAAACATTTTAAGCATTTGTTTTAGTCAAAGAAAAAAGATCTAAAGCTGCAGATCAAAATAAGCGCTATAGATGCAAAATGCAAATATATTTTCTTTTATAATGTGTGGTATCGGTAACGTATGTTGTCAAAAGTTTATTAAATCCTCACCGGCATTCCTAAAGTGTACAGTGCCATCAGGGTTTTTAGGTTTGCATTGATCGCATGTGGACAGCTTATCAGTTATTTTATTCGAAATGGTTTAGCACATCATTTAACTGTTATTTTAGCTTCTACTCATGTAATACAAATAATGATGTTATTTATGTGAGACTGTATGTGTGGTGTAACTTTGTTTTCAAAAGTGGTGGGGACAAAGTCCGACCCCACCCCCTGGGGTCGGTCAAATCAATGGAAAACAATACTTTAATAATGAAAATATTTATATAATAACTAAATATATCTAAAATAATTAAAAATTACACTTCTTTATTGGTTTACACATTTTTTTGTGCTCGGACAATGGATGTGCAAGCAGCGCGTTCACAGCGTGTTTGTTCCGCTGACTCGGCTTGTGACTTCCGGTGTGAGAACGCTGGCGCGTTTGTGCTGCCGCTTCACGCTGGTTACCTGTTTGTTTGTTTGTTTGGTTTGTTTGTTTATTGGCGGATACGTTTTTGGATATGTTTTTGATGGGATTCGACAGATCTGGATTATTTGGATTATTTACTGGACTACTTTAACTCAATATGATTTGTATGACTGACCTGGCTTTTTTTTTCTTTTTCTCGGGATCCTGCCACACTGATTAGCTGCGAGCCCTCTCCATTCCTTTCCATATCCTTTGCGACATCTGATACAGTGAGTCTCCACTCTCTTTGTCATTTTGTGGTGTCAATCCTCAGTATGGCTGGTTAGCCTTCCCTTCCGTAGATTGTGTGGTTTGTGGATTCGATACGGTTCTGGCTAACGTAGTTAAACTGATAAGATATTGTGTGGGTCCCATTGGTTTTTGGTCATGTCGACGCGTAATCATTTGCAGAGTTTGCTCTTTGGTCTTCTTGTGCTGTTTTTGGCAGACGTCAATAAAGTGATCTCTCCCGAGATGGCTCTGCAATTTTCTTCATCTCAATTTAGAACTTCAAAAGGATCTCTCCGCCTGGCTCCGGACACTTATAAATGGTGTGAACAACTTGGAATTTTACGCCGACCCCGCTACATGCACCGTTCACAGAAGAAACTTCGGGCTTATCACTGCTCGTCTTCAAATAGTATTCCGGTTATCTGTACCAACACCCGTGCTCTTAGTAAAAAAACAACAGGAAAATCGTGTGCTCAACCTTGGAAATCTGAGACCATTACGCTTCGATCCCGTCCTTGGACACTGCGATATTTCATCCTCAGATATGAGATGTGCGCTACTGAACACTCGCTCTTTAACTTATAAAGCATTGGTGCTAAATGACATTATCATTGAAGCAAATCTGGATATGCTACTTTTGACGGAAACGTGGCAGGTGCCAAATGACGTTTTCAATTTAAACCTCTTAACTCCACCTGGGTACATCTATTTTTCTCAACCTCGTCTCCATCGTAGAGGTGGAGGGTTGGCTATAGTTTGTCGTGGGAGTATCAAAATATCTAAGATTGAGTTCCATGACGTTGTATCTTTTGAATATCTTGCACTTAAAATGACTGGAATAACATCTATGGCTATAATCTTAATTTATCGACCTCCAAAATTTCATGCAGACTTTTTCTCTGAGATTAGTGAGTTACTCACTCTTGTCTGTGCTAGTTATTCATCTGTAATTTTTCTTGGTGACTTTAATATACATGAACACACCGTACAATGCAACGAATTGATATCTGTTCTGGATTGTTTCAGCCTAACTCAACATGTAACTTTTGCTACTCACTCCAGGGGTCATATATTGGACCGTATATGTACATCTGGCTTATATAATATTCTTGTTAGTGGAACTGATTTTGCCTTTTCAGATCACAAACTCCTAAATTTCAGTTTTAGTTTCCCTACACCTGTATCGCCTGTGAAAAAAATGCTCACTTATCGTAAAATTTGTTCTGTGGATCCATCGGCATTCTCTGAGTCAATAAGGGCTTCTTTATTGTCAGATTGTTTACTATCTAACTGTCCATCAGAAATATGCAGCATCTATAATAATTCCTTTCTCCAAATACTTGAGAAACATGCTCCTGTTAAAACTAGACTGGTTCCATCTACATATGTTTCATCCTGGTTCACTCCGGAACTCCGAGCAATGAAAGCTATGGGACGTCGCTTGGAAAGACTGTGCAGGAAATCTGGACTCATTGTGCACTCCTTGGCCTTGAAAGAACATTTTGCAACTACCGTACAGCCCTCAATGCTGCAAGATCCTCATATTTCTCTTCTACTATTAAGAATTCTATGTGCAGGCCCAAATCTCTGTTTGCTATGGTTAACAAGCTCACTAACCCTCCACAACATGTTATTTCTGGCTCTGAGGTGCTTGTAAATAACTTTTCTCATTTCTTTTCAAGCAAATTGAAGTCAATCACTGAATCCATTTCCAAAGACACCCCTTATACAACTGACTCAAATGCTCACTTGATGTCAGCTGACTCGGCTTACTCAACAAACTCTCTCTCTGCTTTCACTTTAACTACTTCTGCTGCCATAAGTGATCTAATTGTGAAGTCTAATTCAACATCCTGCCATCTTGATCCAACACCTACTGTTTTGCTTAAGATGTGTATTCCTGAAGTTGAACCTTTCATAACACATATGATAAACTGTAGTTTAGCATCTGCCATTGTTCCAGCTGAATTAAAAATGGCTTCAGTGACCCCCATTCTTAAAAAAACAGGCCTTGACCATCTAAACATGAACAATTACAGGCCAATCTCAAATTTACCATTCTTGAGTAAAATTCTTGAAAAAGTTGTG